>NW_027672280.1:0-163000 GCF_964165515.1 Mesoplodon bidens
TTAACCACAGTGCTCCATGAAGTTTTCATCACAATGCTCTTTGACCCATGTCATCACAATGCTCTATGCCTTTCTCAACACAATGCTCCATGACCCTTGTCATCACAATGCTCCATGGGCTTGTCAGCACAATGCTCCATGACCCTTGTCATCACAATGTGCCATGTGCTTGTCATCACAGTGCTCCACAATCTTGTCATCACAATGCCCCTTATACCTTGTCATCACAATGCTCCATGCACTTCTAATCAAAATGCTCTCTCACCACTGATATCACAATGTTACATCACTATTTATCACAGTACTCCCTCACCACTGTCATCACAATGTTCAATGACTCCTGTCATCACAATGCTACATGCACTTATCATCACAATGTTCGATGACCCCTGACATCACAGTGCTCCATAACCCCTGTCATCAAAATGCTCCATGACCCTTTGCATCAAAATGCTCCATGACCTTGTCATCACAATGCTCCCTGCCCTTCTCATCACAAGGCACCACGCCCTTGTCATCAAAATGCTCCATGACCTTTGTCATCACAAAGCTCCATGACCCTTGGCATCACAATGCTCCATGCCATTGTCATCACAATGTTCCATGGACCCTCTCATCACATTGATCCATGCAATTGTCATCAAAAAGCTCCATGACACTTATCACACTACTCGATGCCCTTTTCATCACAATGCTCCATGCCCTTGTCATTACAATCCTCCATGACCCATGTATCACTGTGTTCCGTGCCCTTGTCATTACAATGCTCAATGCCAACTCTCATCACAATAATCCACGAAAATTTTCAGACCAATGCTGCTGCCCTTGTCATCACAATGCTCCATGACCCATGCCATCACAACGTTCCACGGCCTTGTCATCACAAGGCTCCATGACCCTTGTCATCACAAAGCTCCAAGAACCCTGTAATCACAATGCTCCATGCCCTTGTCATCACAAAGCTCCATGACGCATGTCATCAGAATGCTACATGGCCTTCTCATCACAATGCTCCATGCCATTGTCATTACAATCCTCCATGATCATGTATCACTGTGTTCCGTGCCCTTGTCATCACAATGCTCCATGCCCACTCTCATCACAATAATCCATGAAATATTTCAGACCAATGCTCCGTGCACTTCTCATCACAGTGCTCAATTACCCCTGTCATAACAATGCTCCATGACCCCTGTCATCACAAAGCTCCACACCCCTTGTCATTACAGTGCTCCATGAGGCTTGTCATCACAATTATCCATGGTCTTCTCATCACAATGCTCCACGGTCTTGCCATCACATTGCTCCATGTCCCTGTCATCACAATTCTCCACGTTCCTGGCATCACTATGCTCCATGACACTTCTCATCAAAGTTTTACATGCTTTGTTATCACAATTCTCAATGCACTTGTCATCGCAATGCTCCATGACCCCTGTCATAGCAAGCTCCATGTGCTTGTCATCAAATTACTCCACGTCCTTGTCGTCACAATGCTCCATGACCTTTGTCATCACAGTGCTCAATACACTGGTCATCAAAATGCTCCCTGACTCTTGTTGTCTGTATGCTCCTTGAAACCTGTCATAACAAGGCTCCATGTCTTTTTCATAAGAATGATCCCTGCTCTTTTCATCACAATGCTCCAAGATCCCTGTAATCACAATGCTCCATGCCCATGTCATCACAAAGCTCCATGACGCCTGTCAGAATGCTCCATTGCCTTGTCATCACAATGCTCCATGCCCTTGTCATCACAATACTCCAAGACCACTGCAATCACAATGCTCCCTGCCCCTTTTCATCAGAATGCTCCATGAGACTTTCCATTATAAGGCTCCATGGTTTTCTTATCACAATGCTCAAGGAACTTGTCATCACAGTGCTCCATTCCATTGTCATCACAATGTTCCATGACCCCTGTCATCACAATACTCCATGAATATTTTCAGCCCAATGCTCCATGCCCTTGTCATCACAATGCTCCATTACCCCTGTCATAACAATGCTCCATGACCCCTTCCATCACCATGTTCCACGGCCTTGTCATCACAAGGCTCCATGACCCTTGTCACCACAATGCTCCAAGACCCCTGTAATCACCATGCTCCATGCACCTTTTCATCTCATTGCTCCATGAACCCTGTCATCACAATGCACCATGCCCACTATCATAATGCTTCATGCTATTGTCATCACAATGAAATCAAAATTCTCCATGACCTCTGTCATCACAATGCTCCAAACCCTTGTGATCACAATGTTCCATAACACTTGCCATCACAACGCCCCATGCAGCTGGTCATCACAATTATCCATGGACTTCTCATTACAATGCTCCATGACCTTTGTCATCACAATTCTCAATACACTTGTCATCACAATGCTCCCTGACACTTGTCGTCAGTATGCTCCTTGAACACTGTCATGACAAGTCTCCATGCATTTTTCATCACAATGATCCATGCCCTTTTCATCACAATGCTCCATGCCATTGTCATCACAATACTCCACAAGCTTGTCATCAGAATGCTCCGTGACACTTGTCATCACAATGATCCATGACCCGTGTCATCACAATGCTCCATGCCCCTTGTCAATACAGTGCTCCATGATGCTCGTCATCACAATTATCCATGGTCTTCTCATCACAGTGCTCGACGGTCTTGCCATTACAATGCTTCATGCCCTGATCATCACAATACTCCATGTACCTTGTTATCAAAATTCTCCACGTCCTTGTCATCACAATGCTCCATGACAGTTCTCATAACAATGTTACATGCTCTTGTCATCACAATGCTCCAAGCCCTTGTAATCACTATGCTCCATTACCTTTGTCATCACAATCCTCCATAACACTTGGCATCACAATGCTCCATGCCAATGTCATCACAATGGGCCATGAAATATGTCATCACAATGCTCCCTGACACCATTCTTCACAATATTCCATGACCTTGTCTTCCCAATGTTCCATGCCCTTATCATCCCAATGTGCCATGCCCACTCTCAACACAATTATCCATGAAACTTATCAGACCAATGCTCCATGCCCCTGTCATCAAAATGCTCCAAGTCATTTTCATCACAATGCTCCATGAACCCTCTCATCACATTGTTCCATGCCCTTGTCATCACAAAGCCCCATGATGCTTGTCATCACAATGCCCGATGCCCTTCTCATCACAATGCTCCATGCCCTTGTCATTACAATCCACCATGACCCATGTATCACAGTGTTCAGTGTCCTTGTCATCACAATGCTCCATGCCTACTCTCATCACAATAATCCATGAAACATTTCAGACCAATGCTCCATGCCCTTCTCATCACAATGCTCCATTACCCCTGTCATAACAATGCTTCATGACCACTGCCATCACAATGTTCCACAGCCTTGTCATCACAAGGCTCAATGACCCTTGTCATCACAATGCTCCAAGAACCCTGTAATCACAATGCTCCATGCCCTTGTCATCACAAAGCTCCATGACGCATGTCATCAGAATGCTCCATGGCCTTCTCATTCATGATGCTCCATGCCCATGTCATCACAATGCTCCAAGACTCCTGTAATAACAATAATCCATGCCCCTTTTCATCTCAATGCTCCATGAACCCTGTCATCACAATGCACCATGTGCAACATCATAATGGTTCAGGCTATTGTCATCACAATGAAATCAAAATGCTCCATGACCTCTGTCATCACAATGCTCCAAATCCTTGTGATCACAATGTTCCATAACACTTATCATCACAACGCCCCATGACACTTCTCATAACAATTATCCATTTCTTCTCATCACAATGCTCCATGACCTTTGTCATCACAATTCTCAATACCCTTGTCATCACAATGCTCCCTGACACTTGTCTTCAGTATGCTCCTTGAACCCTGTCATGACAAGGCTCCATGCCTTTTTCATGACAATGACCCATACCCTTTTCATCACAGTGCTCCAAGAACCCTGTAATCACAATGCTCCATGCCCTTGTCATCACAAAGCTCCATGATGCATGACATCAGAACGCTCCATGGCCTTCTCATCCTAATGCTTCATGCCCTTGTCATCACAATGCTCCAAGACTCCTGTAATCACAATGCCCAATGCCCCTTTTCATCAGAATGCTCCATGAGACTAGTCATCACAAGGCTCCATGGCCTTCTCATCACAATGCTCCAGTACCTTGTCATCACAATGCTCCATGACCCATTTCATCACAATACTCCATGAGCATTTTCAGCCCAATGCTCCATCACCTTCTCATCACAATGCTCCATGACCCCTGTCATCACAATGCTCCATGACCACTGTCATCACAACGCTCCATGAACCCTGATAACACAATGATCTGGGACTCTTGTCATCAAAATGCTCCATGACCCTTGTCTTCACAGTGATCCATGCCCTTTTCATCCCAATGCTCCAAGATCCCTGTAATCACAATGCTCCGTGACACTTGCCATCACAGTGCTCCATGAAGCTTGTCATCACAATGCTCCTTGCCTTTGTCAGCAAAATGCTACATAATCTTGTCATTACAATGCTCCATGCGCTTATCATTACATTCCTCCATAACCATTGGGATCACATTGCTTCATGCCCTTGTCAAATCTCTCTTGCCTTTCTGTTTTTTACAGATATTCGGATGTCCCTTTTGAACGGTGGGAAGTGACAATTCTTTGTAGTGTGCATTTGCATTGTGTGCTTGCTTAATTGGCCAGAAAGGGCGTATGCATTTTCTCCTGAATATATTCAGGAGAAAAGGCATACGCCCTTTTTGGCCAACGGCATCACTGTCCAAGTTGTGATGCTTTTCCTGTACTTTAAAGGCGATTCCAATTTACCTCTTGAAATATGTTTTGTGCAATTCTGCCTCATTTTCAAGTCCCCTTCTTTACCTTCCCTGAACAGATTTTGGAAGAGAGTAGTCCTTTATAACTCTGCAGGTTTGTGAATTGCTGTGCCCCTGAGCCCCAATTTTCAAATCCCATTTTTGTGAGATGGCCGCAAATCCACAATTTTGCTTCAGGACCTATACTGGTTCCAGGGGTGGCTATATTGGTTCCCTGTGGGTGGCTGAGGCTTTGGTTAATTCTTCTTGCTGACGGGAAATTTGAGTGACATGTGCCCGTCCAAATGCCTACATCTACTCTCTGATAGGTTCTCCCTCTTCCCTTTCATCCTCTGCAGAATTAGCAAACTGTGTGCACCAGGAGGTTATAGGGGCTGACTCTCCTAAGTTGGGAGATTGATAGTAAAGCAGTTGGAATACCAAACTGGAGCAGAAGGAGAAGAAAAATTAGGAGAGTTTTAGAAACTTTTGCCATGACAGGTTGTCCATTCTCTAGGTTTCCCATTCATGTTATAACTGTAGTGATATTCCCTTCTACCTGGAGATTTGGGACCCATGGAATGGTTGCATGCATTACTAGTTTAAGGGTCTGCATTTTCTCTCCCAATCTCACCAGTCCTCTCAGTCCCAAGTCTCCAGCCTTATGTCTCATCCAGCTGTCTTTGCCGATAGGGTCATTCCAGGTTTCATCAGAACCTTTGAAGGAATTGTGTAAGAATTTCGCTGTTTTTTGGTTTTGTTTTTGAAATTCATGTTTATAATGGGGTTGAGCTGATTGTCACTGACTTGTTTATGCTGGTCTAGACACAATTGGTTCCCTTACGAAGACATATTAATACATAGGTTTTAAGATTCTTACTAGTCAGATATATACCTATGCGGGAAATAGGGGTGTTGAGTCCCGTTCACTGAGGAAGTTGTAGGTCTTGTCTATTCTGTATTTGGTTTATGGAATGGTACCTGTGTTAATATCAAACTCTGGTTTTATGCATCACCCCACCTCTCCTTTCTCCTGAAGCAGGCATAAGATTTTTTTTTTCTAAATGTGAGACTCTGTTCTCTTTCCTAATTCAGTTCATGTGTTGTGATATTGACATTTCCTCTATAAGTGATATCTTATGATAAGATTCTTTTTTCTGTGTGACTAATTTCCCCTAGAATCATCATACTTAAATCCACTCATTATGCTGCTACTGGCCTTATATACATTGATTTCACGTCTGAGTGATATTCCGTTGTACAAAATTACCACAAGTTCTTTATGCATTTCTGTTTTTCCTGGGATATTTTAGGTGTACCAAAGTTGAGGTTCTTGTATGCAGAGCAGCCCTAAACTTTGGGGTGCGTGCGTCTTATTGATATTTAGTCTTCCCAAGTTATATGCCCATGAGTTGAAGTCCCCTTTGCTCGGGGGCTTTGTATTTTAGATGTTTTAGGAAACAGCATACACTTCTTCAGAGTGGCTCTTGGATATTTATACCCCACCCATCAGCGTGACTTGGCTCCCTGTTTCCCATGGCCTCTCCTGCATTTCTGGTTTGTACACATTTTTTGGATGGCCTTTCTGAGCAGTGGAAATTGAGACTTCTTTGTTGTGCGGATATGCATTTCCCTCTTGCTTGGTTGGCCAAAAACTCTGTCTGTGTTTTTTTCCTGAAGATATTCACGAAAAAAACAGATACACCCTTTTGCCCAACTGCATCATTTTAGAAATTCTGCTGCTTTTCATATGATTTAAATGTGAGTAGAATCTACCTTTTGAAATCTGTTTCCTGCAATTCTGCCTCTCATTCAGATCCTCTTCATTGCCTTACCTGAATATATTTTTGGACGTTGGTTATCATTTATATCTTTGCAGGTCTTTGAATTGTCTGCTCCTGAGCTGCATTTTGCAACTCGCTTTTTTTGTGTGTTGTATGCCAAACCATTGGATTGCTTCCGGCCCTATTCCGGTTCTGGGGAGGCAGGCTGAGCCTTTGGTTAATACTTCTTCCTAATGGGAAAATGGAGTGGCATGTGCCTGTCAAAACTCCTACAGCTAAACTCTCATTGGTTCCCCCTCTTCCCATTTATCCTCTGCACAAATTGAAAACTGTGTAAAACAGGAGGTTAAAGGTGCTGATTCTCCAAGTGGGGAGATTGTTAGTAATGTGGCTGGAATGGCGAACCTCAGCACCAGGAGATCAAAAATGAGGTGCATTTTAGACACCTTTTCCTGAGCACATGGTGTACATTCATCTCAGTTTCCCAGGCATGTTTTCACTGTCAGAAGATTCCCTTGAACCTGCAGATTTGGGACCCATGGAATGGGTACCAGGCAGTATTACTTTAAAAGGTCTGCATTTTCTCACCAAGCCTCTCTAACATCTCTTAGCGTGCATAGCTTCCAGCCTTATATATCATTCTGCTGTGGGTCTACATGTGTTCAATTCATGTTACATCGTAGACCTTCAACAAAAGTTGTAAGAATTTTTGTCTGTCTCACTGTTTCTATAAATATTTTTAAATTTATTTTTATATTGGTTACAGCTGATTTTCAAAGCTCTGTTTTTTGCTCCTGTACATCCACTTGATTCATGTACTGTGAGACAACAATAAATTCCTTTTCAGATGCTTACCAGTCATATGTATTATTTTCCAGTGACTTGAGTGGGCTGAGTGCAGTTCTTTGAGGTACCGTGTAGGCCTTGTCAGTTATTTAATTTGGTACTTGGAATGGTATCTTTGCTAATTTCAACCTCCTGGATAATACCTCACCATTCCCCACCTTTCCCATTTAGCAGCCTTATGTCTATTTTCTACATATTTGACTATGTTTCTGTATTGTAATTTATTTCATGTGTAGCCATTTTTGATTCCACCTTTAAGTGACATCTTATGATATGTGTCTTTTTCTTTCTGACATATGTCACTTAGAATGATCGTATGTAACTCCTCCAGAGTTGTTCCAACTGGCCTTATTTCATTGATTTCTGGATGAGTCATATTCGTCTCTACATAAGTACCCCATCTCTTTTATCCATTTTATCCTTCCAGGGACATTTAGGTTATATCCAAGTTGAGGCCCTTTTTAACAGAGAGGTGGTAAACGTTGGGGTGCCTGTTTTCTGTCGATTTTTGTTTTCCCCAAGGTATACGCCCATGAGTGCAAGTGCCCTATGCTCTGTAGCTCATTTTTTAGATGTTTTAGCAAACACAATACACTTCGCCAGAGTGGCTGTTGGCAAATTGCATTTCCACTATCAGCCTCACAGGGCTCCCTCTTCTCCTTGCCCTGTCCTGCATTTCTGGTGTTTACACTTTACGTGAATGGGCCTTCTGACTGATGTGAAGTGATACATTTTGTAGTATTGATTTCCAGTGTCCACCTGTTTGGTTGGATAAAAAGTGTGTATGGCCTTTACTTGAATATATTCAGAAAAAATGCATACGCCCTTTTTGGCCAACAGCATCATTGGCGAAGTTCAGACCCTTTTCTTGTACTTTAATGGGGAGTCCTTTCTACCTGATCAAATATGTTTCCTGCCACTCTCCCTTGCTTACAAGTCCTTTTCTGTGACTTACCTCAAGACATTTTTCGACGATAGATATTTTCAACTCTGCAGTTTCATGAATTTTAGTGACCCTGAGTTCCATTATTCAACTTGTGTTTATGGAAACTGGACACAAAACAGCGGGATTTCCTCTAGTTCTATTCTGTTTCCGTGGGCAATTCTAGCCTTTGATGAATTTGTCTTCCGGATTGAAAATTAGAGTGGCATGTGCCTTTCCGAACACCTAAGACTTGTCTCTAAATTTCTCTCATCCTTCCGCTTCATCCTGTGGACAAATTCCAAACTGTGTGCAACAGGATGTTGACGGTGCTGATATGCCCAAGTGATGAGGTTGTTAGGAAAGATGCTGGAGGGGTGAACCCAAGCACCAGGCGATGAGGAGATGAGGTGCCTTTTCCAAACTCTTTCCGATCAAATGGTGTACTATCCTCTAGGTGTGACAGGCATGTTTTAGCTGTAGGAAGGATCCCGTGCATGTAAGGAGAACACCAGGGATTTTTCCAAATCAGTGCCTCCCCGAACCCCAAACTGGGGAATTTTTAGGCTACGGCTACACGCATGTCCATTAAGGGCCTTGGGAAATAGGCAGAGCCCAAACTTTAGATGATTGAAATCTTCAGGGTCAGAAGCGCTCACCATTGGCCTTGCTTAGGTTACATTTTGTCTGTCATTGATAGATGATGTCAATAAAAATATCTATTCTTTTTCAGATTATTTCCCCTTATAGGTTATTGCAAAATATTCAGTGTAGTTCCCTGTGCTATACAGTAGTTCCTTGTTGATGATCTATTTTATACATAGCAGTGTGTATGTGTTAATCCCAAACTGTTAATTTATCCCTTCTCCTACCTTTCCCCTTTGGTAATAATAAATTATAAGATTTTATACTTCTCAGAAATGGGGGAGCTGAAAGAGAGGTATCATTTTCAATGGAAAAGCATTGAAAACACGATTGAAGCTTCAGCCAAGAGTATTCGATGTACATCCATGGAAATAAATCACTTCATTTCTCTAATGTTGACCTGACAAATAAGACCAACGTCTTCACTGAACTTGCTTATAGGAAGGTGATGGAAATATCAAATGTAAGTCTTAGAAACATCTTATTTTACCCGAGCGATATACACTGCTCTATGTTAACTACAGTTTGGCTCACACATCTGTTCATTGAAGTTACAATGTTCTCAATTTCTGTTACTGATCCTCCAGAGTGGACCCCAACAGGAGTCCCCATGCCCAGTGTCATTGGAGCCAACAGATCAAGACTGAGTTTGGTTCAGAAGCAAAGGAAACATTATTTTGAAAACAGAAAGGAGAGGTGAGAGCGTGCACTCCCCCACAGGCTGTGGGCTGGGCTGCTGTGTAGGGATCCCGGCAGCGTCAGTGGGAGGGAGGGGATGGAGCTCTCGAGGGCTGGGTTGGCTGCAGCTCAGGCTCTATGCCGCGGAGTCTGCATGGGACCCCGCTAGCTGAGGTGTTGACCCAGCCATTCTGAACTAGGAAATCGGGTCTGAAGTGCCGGGTGTGGGACCTCTGCATGCGGAATCCTAGGAGCACGTGAAATTAGACAAAGCACAAAGGAAAAACAGGTTAGACTTTATTTTATTGCCCAGATTCTCTTTTTATCTCCCAGGAGTTTTTAATGAACGTTGCCGGAGTTGAACACCTCCTCGGCTTTTGGTTCTGTTCCTAATTCTTGGGGTGTTGAGGGTGCAGACCCCTCTTTTGTAACTGCTTCATGCTGTGGTGGGAGCCCTGATACATGGGGGGAGGGGCAAAACGTCTCCCCACCAGCCTCCAGGTGAGGTTCATTGTCCCAAGGACTCCTGCCTCACTTCTCGTCCGCCTGAGCACCAGCATTGGAAGTGTTATAGATTCTAATGACCTTTAAGGGTCCAGGAAACAGATGTGCAGAGATGCTGCGGTGGCAGGTTTCACCCCACCCCACATTTGTTCGGCGACCTTAGACTGACGTTTTTTGCCAGCCTAGATGCTCTGACCACTAGTCTGTGCTTTCTTTAATTAGGTCCCTGAATTAATGTACACACAGCACCATGTGTCAGAGCCCTGCCCGCACAACTCCCAGACAGTCAAGGGTCAGTGGTGATCCAGGACCATGACGTCCACTGAGTCAACGGCCTTTAGAAGTAGCCAGCAGTCCAGCCAGTCATATTGACCACCATCACCGCGGTGTCTGTAGGGCTTTCTATGGTGAAAGCATGATATATGTTTCCCCCGCCAAGCTTATTAGCTCCCCTCTGGGTGCAGTAAGTCCTGCAAGCAGTAGTCTGCTCTTTCGGGGCACAGTCTTGTTGTTTTCTGAGAGAAACTCCAGGTCAAGTGATGGTCACACGAGTCATTTTGGGGGCCTGTTGCCCCCGTTTGTCTCTCTGGAGGTTGGAGTTGGAGGGCCTCCTCACTCGAGGTCAGTGTGTCCACAGAGCGACCCCTTCAACTTCAGGGCATGATGGGTGGTTAGGATCACCACGTGGGGTCCTTTTCCCTTAGGAGTGAGCTGGCCTTGCGGCCTTCTGATTCAGCTTTTTAGATACCCCAGTATCCTGGCCTGATGAGTCGGTGGGCAAAGCCCTTGGTGACCATAGTTTATCATACCTGAAGGACATTCTTGTGTTGCTCCATTTCACGTGGTCCCTGTTTTTGCACTAAGGCTCCAAGGGCGATTAACCTATGACCGGGTATGTAAAGGTCAAAGGGTTTAGCTAAATTAGGGAGTTCCTGGGCAAGGGTCTGAATTGACTGCTCTTTCCATTCTTGAAAGGCTGCTTCTGGATTCTATTCAAAAGGATCATCATCTTTTCGTGTCAGTGTTTCATGTAGAGGCCCAGCTATTATACTGCAGTTAGGGATCCAGATGCAGAAAACCTTGGCCTCCCCAGGAACCCCTAAGCTGTCTTCTAGTTTTAGAAGAGGTAAGGCTGCAAATAGCTTCTTCCCTATTCTGGGATGTGTTTCTCCGAATATCTGTGAGAATGAAGCTCAGGCATGTGACCTTAGCCTGGGATATTTGAGCCTTTTTCTTGGACACCTTCTATCCTTTCTTGACTAGGTAGTTCAGAGGCGTCTTTAGTAGGCCTGGCGATCAGAATGTCCTCTGCATATTGAAGGAGGGTTCCCTTTTACAGAGGTAGAACTTTTAGGTCTTTAGAGGACATTTCCCCAATGATGGTGTGGGTATTTTTGAACCATTGGGGAAGGACGGCCCAGCATTATTGCTTTGGTTGCATGTTGTGTCCTGCCACTAACAAAGCAAAAATCCTTGTGACTCTGAGATGAATGGAATACAGAAGAAGGCATCATTGAAGTCTAATACAGAATGCCATGGCCTGGTGGATGGTAGAATGACCAGCAGGGTGTAGGAAATAGGAGCTACTGGATGTATATCCTCGGTGGCTTCACTGACTGTCCTGATATCCTTTACCAGGTCCCCAGCAGCCAATGGGACTCTCGTGGTCAGGCCAATCCCAGGATATGGAGCTCACCTGGGCTGCACCCCCCACCCCACAGCCCACGGGGCCCTCGTGGTCAAGTCCCTCCCAGGGTATGGAGCTCACCTGTGCAGTTACCCAGCAGCCCATTGGGCTCTCATATCCAGGCCCTTCCCAGGATACGGAGCTCCCCTGGGCAGGTACCCAAGCAGGGCTGGACACACAAGAACTGTGCACATAGCCCACCTTGCAGAGAACCCCCATCTCACCTGTCGCTCACACCTGACACAGAACGCCTCAGAGCAGGACTTGAACTAACAAAGAGCAGCCCTGACAGGTCTGTGACCCTGGCTATCACTCTGTGCAGCCTCTCTCGGCCTGGTCTTCCAGACACTTCCACTGCAGCCAGGGCACCAGGCCTCTGTCTCCACCCACCATCACTCTTCTCCCTGACTCCTGGGTTCCTCTCATTAGTATAGGGTCTTCTTGAAGTTGTTTTCCACTCATGGACCAGATAAAATGATGAGAAAAAAAAGCCGCAGCAGAAACCCCTTGTCTATCCTGACTCTCAAGAGCCCACACCTGTTCCTTGGCCGTGGCCCGTTTAGCAAGGTTCATTTTCTGCAACTGTGATCCCCTGAGGGGTGAGGATTGGCTGATTTGGGCAGCCTGACACTGCCTGCCAGCCCTCCCCAGGTGTGCCTTGGTTGAGGTCAATATAAACACCTCTCCAGTCAGCAAGAGCCCCTGTAGCTGTGCCTGACGCCATATTCTCTGCCCCGTCACCAGTGTCGGGGCTGGGGTGGTGGGAGGGAGTGAGGGGCCATGGCTTTTTGGGTGGCCCAGTGTGTGTGGGGCTCTGCTGGACTTCCTGCAGGAGTTGCCAGGCTGCCACCTGCTAAAGAAGAGGATGTGTCACCCATACCTGCCGCTGGAATTTCTCCCCAGGCAGAGGTAAGGAAGTAAAAAAGCAGTGGGGGCCGTGGCAGGAGGGTATCTCAGGTAGGAAATGGAAAGCTTCCAGAAGAGCATCTGGGGCCAGGACCATCCTGGCTGGCCAGCAGGCACCAAGTCGGCCTGCATGCTGTCGTTTGTGTGGCTCCACAGCCCTTCCTCTAGGCTTGCAAGTTCTTATACATATTCAGCTGTTTTACCTGGAAAGGGTGGGGAGAGTTCAGCTGCAGCAGGACTGGGGCTCAGCTCACATTTACTCACAGATGCCTCGACACAGTCCCCCAGCTTTGCAATGAGGATGTTCCTTGTGGGGGGGAGCGCAGCTCACTGCATGGGAGACGATTTCCCACCTCTGACCAACTTAAGAATTTTTTACAACTGGAGCAAGTGCCCTGATACGATTATCCTTTGTATAACTGGGGGATTTTGTTTATTTATTTTTTTTCTTTTTTTCTTTTTGGTTCAAGGTAGATTTTATTTATTCCTCTTTTTTTTTAATTTGGAGATATAAACATGGAAATAATGCATTAATATAAAGACGTCTATGTGAAGGGAAAAACGTTTTTTGGTTTATTTTATTAAATGTTATTTATTTATTTTTAATTTTTTTTAAAACTTATTTATTTCTTTTATACAGCAGGTTCTTACTGGATATCTATTTTATACATATGTGTGCACATGTGAATCCCAGTCTCCCAATTCATCCCACCACCACCCTCACATGTCGTTCCCACCTTGGTGTCCATATGTTTGTTCTCTACATCTGTGTCTCTATCTCTGCCCTGGAAACCGGTTCCTCTTTACCATTTTTCTAGGTTCCACATATATGCATTAACATACAATATTTGTTTTTCTCTTTCTGACTTACTTCACTCTGTATGACAGTCTCTAGATCCATCAAGGTCTCTACAAATGACCCAATTTCATTCCTATGTATGGCTGAGTAATATTCCATTGTATATATGTACCACATCTTTATCCATTCATCTGTCTGTGGGCACTTAGGTTGCTTTCATTACCTGGCTATTGTAAATAGTACTGCAATGAACATTGTGGTGAATGTGTCTTTTTGATTTATGGTTTTCTCTGGGTATATGCCCAGTAGTGGGATTGCTGGATTATATGGTAATTCTATTTTTAGTTTTTTAAGGAACCTCCATACTGTTCTCCATAGAGACTATATCGATTTACATTCCCAGCAATAGTGGAAGAAGGTTCCTTTTCTCCACACCCTCTCCAGCATTTGTTGTTTGTAGATTTTCTGATGATGCCCATTCTAACAGGTGTGACGTGATACCTCATTGTAGTTTAGATTTCCATTTCTCTAATTATTAGTGATGTTGAGCAGATTTTCATGTGCGTACTGGCCATCTCTATGTCTTCTTGGAAGAAATGTCTATTTAGATCTTCTTCCATTTTTGTATTGGGTTGTTTGTTTTATTAATATTGAGCTGCATGAGCTGTTTATATATATTGGAGATTAATTATTTGTCCATTGATTCATTGGCAAATTTGTTCTGCCATTCTGAGGGTTGTCTTTTCGTCTTGTTTGTAGTTTCCTTTGCTTTGCAAAAGCTTTTACATTTCATTAGGTCCCATCTGTTTAGTTTACTTTTTTATTTCATTACTATAGGAGGTGGATCAAAAAAGATCTTGCTGTGATTTACGTCAGAGTATCCTTCGTAAGTTTTCCTCTCAGAGTTTTATACTGTCCGGTCTTACATTAAGGTCTCTAATCCATTTTGAACATATTTTTATGTATGGTGTTGGGGAGTGTTCTAATTTCATTCTTTTACATGTAGCTGTCCATATTTCCCAGCACCAATGATTGAAGAGACTGTCTTATCTCCATTGTATAGTCTTGCCTCCTTTGTCATAGATTAGTTGACCATAGGTGTGTAGGTTTATCCCTGGGCTTTCTTTTGCTTTTTTTTTCCTTTTACACGTTTATTGGAGTATAATTGTTTTACAATGGTGTGTTAGTTTCTGCTGTATAACAAAGTGAATCAGCTATACATATACAAATATCACCAGATCCCCTCCCTCTTGCATCTCCCTCCCACATTCCATATCCCACCCCCTTATGTGGTCACAAAGCACCGAGCTGATCTCCCTGTTCTATGTGGCTGATTCTCAGTAGCTGTCAGTGTTACATTTGGTAATGTATTTATGTCCATGCCACTCTGTCACTTCGTCTCAGCTTACCCATCCCCCTTCCGGTGTCCTCAAGACCTTTCTCTATGTCTGTGTCCTTAATCCTGTCCTGCCACTAGGTTCTTCAAAATCTTTTTTTTCTTCTTTAGATTCCGTATATCTCTGTTAACATACAGTATTTGTTTTTCACTTTCTGACTTACTTCACTGTGTAGGACAGATTCTAAGTCCATCGACCTCAGTACAAATAACTCAGTTTTGCTTCTTTTTATGGCTGAGTAATATTCCATTGTATATATGTTCCAGATCTTCTTTATCCATTCATCTGTCGATGGACACTTAGGTTGCTTCCATGTCCAAGCTATTGTAAATAGAGCTGCAATGAACTTTTTTGTACATAACTATTTTTGAAATATGGTTTTCGCAAGGCAAATGCCCAGTAGTTGGATTGTTGTGTCGTATGGTACCTCTATTGTTAGTTATTTAGAGGAAACTCCGTACTGTTCTCCCTAGTGCCCATATCAATTTACGTTCCCACCCACAGTGCAAGTGTGTTCCCTTTTCTCCAATAAATGCCTCTCCAGCATTTATTGTTTTGTAGATTTTTTTGATGATTGCCACTCTGACTGCTGTGTGGTGATACCTCACGATAGTTATGATTTGCATTTCTCTAATGATTAGTGATGTTCAGCATCCTTTCATGTGTTTCTTGGTAATCTGTATATCTTCTTTGGAGAAATGTCTATTTAGGTCTTCTGGCCGTTTTTGGATTGGGTTGTTTGTTTTTGTGATATTGAGCTACATGACGTGCTTGTAAAGTTTGGAGATTAATCCTTTGTCAATTGCTTCATTTGAAAATATTTTCTCCCATTCTGAGGGTTGTTTTTGCATCTTGTTTATGTTTTCCTGTACCGTGTAAAAGCTTTTAAGTTTTATTAGGTCCCATTTGTTGATTTCTGTTTTTATATCCATTTCTCTAGAAGGTGAGTCAAAAAGGATCTTGCTGTGATTTATGTCATAGAGTGTTCTGCCTATGGTTTCCTCCAAGTGTTTTATAGTGTCTGGTCTTATATTTAGATCTCTAATCCATTTAGAGTTTATTTTTGTGTATGGTGTTATGGAGTGTTCTAATTTCATTCTTTTATGTGTAGGGGTCCAGTTTTCTCAGCACCAATTACTGAAGAGACTGTCTTTTCTCCATTGTATATCCTTATCTCCTTTGTCATAGATGAGATAGCCATAGGTATGTAGGTTTAACTCTGGGCTTTCTGTCCTGTTCCATTGATCTGTGTTTATGTCAATCTACATACACTTGATTCCATTATGGAGACATATAAATACATAGGTTTCAAGATTGTTACCAGTCAGATAAATTCCTCTTCAGTGAATAGGGTGTTTTGTGTCCAGTTCATTGAGAAAGGAGTAGGTCTTGTCTATTACATATTTGGTATATGGAATGGTATCTGTGCTAATTTCAAACTCTGCTTTTACACATCACCCCACGTCACCTTTCCCCTTAAGGAGGCATAAGTGTGTTTTCTAAATGTGTAACTCTGTTCTCTTTTGAAATTCAGTTCATGTGTAGCCATGTTTACATTCCCTCTATAAGTGATATATTACAATAAGTTTCTGTTTCTTTGTGGCTCATTTCACTTAGCATCATCGTACCTAAAGCCACTCATTATGCTGCTATTGGCCTTATGACATTGATTTTATGTCTGAGTGACATTCCATTGTATATAAGTACCACAACATCTATATCCATTTTTTTCCTTTCCTGGGATATTTAAAGTGTACCGAAGTCGAGGTTCTTGTAAACAGAGCAGCCCTAAACTTTGTGCTGGCTGTGTGTTGCGGATCTTTAGTTTTCCCAAAATACACGCCCATGAGTGGAAGTGTGCTATGCTCTGTAGCTCTGTTTTAGAAAGCAACATACAGTTCTGCAGAGAGGCTGTTGGCAATTTACATCCTGTCCATCGGTGTAACCAGGCTCCCTTTTCTCCATGGCCTGTCCTGCATTTGTGGTTTTCACACTATTTGTGGATGGCCCTTTTGACTGGAGGTAAGGGACACTTCTATGTAGTGTGGATTTTCAATGCCTGATGGCTTGCTTGGCCAAAAAGGGCGTATGCATTCTTTTCCAAATATATTCAAGAAAATACACATACACCCTTTTCAGCTAAGGGCAACATTGTCGAAGTTCTGTCGCTTTTCATGTGCTTTAAAGATGACTCCAATGTACCTCTTGAAACCTGTTTCCTTCAAATCTGCCTTGCATTCAAATCTTCTTCATGGCCTTACCTCAATATATTTCTGGATGATAGTTGTCCTTTATAACTCTGCAAGTTTGTGAATTGCTGTGCCCCTGATTTCCGTTTTTCAAATCGCCTATTTGTGAGCTGGCTGCAATACCGCAGGATGGCTTTAGGCCCTAGTCTGGTTCCGGTGCTTCAGGCTGAGCCTTTGGTTAATGCTTCTTCCTGATGGGAAAGTAGAGTGATATGTGCCCATCCAAACACCTACAGCTAATCTCTCATTTGTTTTCTCTATTCCTGTTCATCCTCTGCACAATTTGCAAACTGTGCATAACAGGAGGGTAAAGGCGCTGACACTCCAAGTGGGGAGATTTTCAGTAATGCAGATGGAATGGTGAAGCCGAGCACGACGAAAGGAAAAATGAGGTACCTTTTAGAAAACTTTCCCAATTACACAGTGTACCATCCACTGGGTTTCCCATGCATGTTTTAACTGTAGGAAGATTCCATTAAACCTGGAGTGTTGGGACCACTAGAATGCGTAGCACACATTATTGCTCTAAGTGGTGTTCATTTGCTCACACAACCTCAGCAATCTTGTCAGCCCCAAGTGTCCAGTCTTATGTCTCATCCAGCTGTGGGTGTAAAGGTGGTCAATCCAGGTTGGATCACAGGACATGAACGTAATTTTTAAGATTTCTTTCTGTTTCGCTGTTTTTGCATTTTGCTTTTGAAACTTATTTTTTAAGGGGATTTAGCTGAATTTCAGTGCTGTGTTCATGCAGTTATACACACATATGATTCCTTTATGGAGACATGAGAATACATATGATTTAAAATTCTCAGAGTCAGATATATTCCTCTGCAATGAATAGGGGGTGTTGAGTCCAGTTCATTGTGCGGGGAGTAGGTGTTGTCTATTACATACTTAGTTTATGTAACGGTATCTGTGTTAATTTAAAACTCTGGTTTTATGCATCAACCCACCTCACCTTTCCCCTTAAGCAGGCAGAAGATTGTTTTCTAAATGTGTGACTCTGTTGTGTTTGTAATTCAGTTCATATGTAGCCATGTGTTCATTCACCCTATGCGTGATATGTTATGATAAGATTCGTTACTCTGTTATCTTTCCTAACTCAGTTCATGTGTAGCCATGTTTACAGGATCTTCATAAGTGATATCATACGATAAGTTTCTTTTTCTGTGTGACTTATTTCACTTAGAATCATCGTACAAGAATCCACTCACTTTGCTGCTCCTGGTCTTATGAAATTGATTTCATGGCTGAGGGATATTCCATCGTACATAAGTACTACAATTTTTTGAACCATTTTTATATTTCCTGGGATATTTAAGGTGTACCCAAGTTGAGGTTCTTGTAGGCAGTGCAGCCCTAAATTTGGGGGTGGCTCTGTCTTATTGATTTTCAGTTTTCCCAAGGTATATTCCCTAGACTGGAAGTGCCCTTGGCTCTGTAGCTCTGTTGTTTACTTGTTTTAGGGAACGCAATGCACTCCTCCAGTGAGGCATTTGGCAATTTACATCCCGCCCATCAGCATAACAAGGCTCCCTCTTCTCCAGGGCCTGTCTTGCCTTTCTGGTTTTTACACATTTTTGGATGTACCTTTTGAACGGTGGGAAGTGATACTTCTTTTTAGTGCAGATTTGCATTGCCCGCTTGCTTGCTTGGCCAAAAAGGGTGTATGCGTTTTCTCCTGAATATATTCAGGAGAAAACGCATACGCACCTTTTGGCCTTGTGAGTCATTGTCGAAATTGTGCCCCTCTTCCTGTTCTTTAAAGGCAATTCCAACGTACCTCTTGAAATCTGTTTCCTGCTATTCTGTCTCGCTTTCAAGTCCGCCTTGTTGCCTTCCCTCAACAGGTTTTTGGACGATAGTTCTCTTTAATTACTCTGCCAGTTTGTGAATTGCTGTGCCACTGAGCTCCATTTTTCAACTCGTTTTTTGTGAGCTGTACGCAAGTCCAAAATTTTACTTCAGGACCTATACTGGTTCCCGGTGTGTGGTTGAGCCTTTCGTTAATTCTTCTTCCTGCCGGGAAATTAGAGTGACATGTGCCCGTCCTAATGCCTAACAGCAACTCTCTTATTGGTTCTCCCTCTTCCCTTCCATCCTCTGCAAAATTGGCAACCTGTGCGAACCAGGAGGTTAAAGGGGTTGTCTATCCAAGTTGGGAGACTGATAGTAAAGCAGTTGGAAAGTCAAACCGGATCATCAGGAGAGGGACTACCTGTTGAGTTTTATAAACCTTTTGTATTCACCGTGTTTCCATTCTCTAGGTTACCCGTACATGTTATAGCTGTAGTAATATTCCCTTCAACATGAAGCGTTGAGACACAGGGAATGGGGCCCATGTATTTGTGCTTTAAGGGTCTGCATTTGCTCACCCAATCTCACCAATCCTCTCAATCACAAGTGTCCAGCCTTATGCCACATCCAGCTGTCATTGTAGATAGGGTCATTCCATGTTTCATTAGAGAGCCTTAAGGAAATGTAAAGAATTTCCCTGTTTTTTGGTTTTGTATTTGAAATTCCTTTTTATAGTGGGTTTGAGCTGATTCTCACTGCCATGTTTATGCCAGTCTAGACACACTTGATTCCCTTACAGAGACATATCAATTCATAGGTTTTAAGATTCTTACTAGTCAGATCTATTCCACTGCGCGAAATATCGGGTTTAGATTCCCTTTCACTGAGGAAGCAGTAGGTCTTGTCTATTCCACAGTTCGTTTTAGAAATGGTATCTGTACTTATATCAAACTCTGGTTATATGCATCACCCCACCTCTCCTTTCCTCTTAAGCAGGCATAAGAGTGTTTTCTAAATGTGAGACTCTGTTCTCTTTCCTAACTCAGTTCATGTGTACCCATGCTTACAGGATCTTCATAAGTGATATCTTATGATAAGTTTCTTATTCTGTGTGACTTATTTCACTTAGAATCATCGTACCTGAATCCACTCACTTTGCTGCTCCTGGTCTTATGACATTGATTTCATGGCTGAGGGATATTCCATCGTACATAAATCCCGCAGTTTTTTGAACAAATTTATATTTCTTGGGATATTTAAGGTGTACCCAAGTTGAGGTTCTTGTAAGAAGTCCAGCCCTAAATTTGGGGGTGGCTCTCTCTTATTCATTTTCAGTTTTCCCAAGGTATATTCCCCAGACTGGAAGTGCCCTTGGCTCTGTAGCTCTGTTGTTTAATTGTTTTAGGGAACGCAATGCACTCCTCCAGTGAGGCTGTTGGCAATTTACACCCCGCCCATCAGGATAACAAGTCTCCCTGTTCTCCAGGGCCCGTCTTGCCTTTCTGGTTTTTACACATTTGTGGATGTCCCTTTTGACCGGTGGGAAGTGATACTTCTTTGTAGTGCAGATTTGCATTGCCCGCTTGCTTGCTTGCCCAAAAACTGCATATGCGTTTTCTTCTCAATATATACAGGAGAAAACACATACGCCCTTTTTGGCCAAGTGCGTCATTGTCGAAGTTGTGCCCCTCTTCCTGTGCTTTAAAGGTGATTCCAACGTACCTCTTGAAATCTGTTTCCTGCTATTCTGCCTCGCTTTCAAGTCCGCCTCGTTGCCTTCCCTCAACAGATTTTCGGACGATAGTTGTCCTTTATTACTCTGCCGGTTTGTGAATTGCTGTGTCCCTGAGCTCCATTTTTCAACTCGTTTTTTGTGAGCTGTACGCAAGTCCAAAATTTCGGTAGAGGAACTTTACTGGTTCCCGGTGGGTGGCTGAGACTGTCGTTAATTCTTCTTCCTGCCGGGAATTTAGAGTGACATGTGCCCATCCAAATGCCTAACAGCTACTCTCTCATTGGTTCTCCCTCTTCCCTTCCATCCTCTGCAAAATTGGCAACCTGTGCGAACCAGGAGGTTAAAGGGATTGTCTATCCAAGTTGGCAGACTGATAGTAAAGCAGTTGGAAAGTCAAACCAGATCATCAGGAGAGGGACTACATGTTGAGTTTTAGAAACCTTTTGTATTCACAGTGTGTCCATTCTCTAGGTTACCCGTACATGTTATAGCTGTAGTAATATTCCCTTCAACATGAAGAGTTGAGACACATGGAATGGGGGCCATGCATTTTTGCTTTAAGGGTCTGCATTTGCTCACCCAATCTCACCAATCCTCTCAATCCCAAGTATCCAGCCTTATGCCATATCCAGCTGTCATTGTAGATAGGGTCATTCCATGTTTCATTAGAGAGCCTTAAGGAAATGTAAAGAATTTCCCTGTTTTTTGGTTTTGTATTTGAAATTCCTTTTTATAGTGGGTTTGAGCTGATTCTCGCTGCCATGTTTATGCCAGTCTAGACACACTTGATTCCCTTACAGAGACATATCAATTCATAGGTTTTAAGATTCTTACTAGTCAGATCTATTCCTCTGCGCGAAATATTGGGTTTAGATTCCCTTTCACTGAGGAAGCAGTAGGTCTTGTCTATTCCACAGTTCGTTTTAGAAATGGTACCTGTACTTATATCAAACTCTGGTTTTATGCATCACCCCACCTCTCCTTTCCTCTTAAGCAGGCATAAGAGTGTTTTCTAAATGTGAGACTCTGTTCTCTTTCCTAACTCAGTTCATGTGTACCCATGCTTACAGGATCTTCATAAGTGATATCTTATGATAAGTTTCTTATTCTGTGTGACTTATTTCACTTAGAATCATCGTACCTGAATCCACTCACTTTGCTGCACCTGATCTTATGACATTGATTTCATGGCTGAGGGATATTCCATCGTACATAAATCCCGCAGTTTTTTGAACAAATTTATATTTCTTGGGATATTTAAGGTGTACCCAAGTTGAGGTTCTTGTAAGAAGTCCAGCCCTAAATTTGGGGGTGGCTCTGTCTTATTCATTTTCAGTTTTCCCAAGGTATATTCCCCAGACTGGAAGTGCCCTTGGCTCTGTAGCTCTGTTGTTTACTTGTTTTAGGGAACGCAATGCACTCCTCCAGTGAGGCAGTTGGCAATTTACACCCCGCCCATCAGCATAACAAGGCTCCCTGTTCTCCAGGGCCTGTCTTGCCTTTCTGGTTTTTACACATTTGTGGATGTCCCTTTTGACCGGTGGGAAGTGATACTTCTTTGTAGTGCAGATTTGCATTGCCCGCTTGCTTGCTTGCCCAAAAACTGCATATGCGTTTTCTTCTCAATATATACAGGAGAAAACACATACGCCCTTTTTGGCCAAGTGCGTCATTGTCGAAGTTGTGCCCCTCTTCCTGTGCTTTAAAGGTGATTCCAACGTACCTCTTGAAATCTGTTTCCTGCTATTCTGCCTCGCTTTCAAGTCCGCCTCGTTGCCTTCCCTCAACAGATTTTCGGACGATAGTTGTCCTTTATTACTCTGCCGGTTTGTGAATTGCTGTGTCCCTGAGCTCCATTTTTCAACTCGTTTTTTGTGAGCTGTACGCAAGTCCAAAATTTCGGTAGAGGAACTTTACTGGTTCCCGGTGGGTGGCTGAGACTGTCGTTAATTCTTCTTCCTGCCGGGAAATTAGAGTGACATGTGCCCATCCAAATGCCTAACAGCTACTCTCTCATTGGTTCTCCCTCTTCCCTTCCATCCTCTGCAAAATTGGCAACCTGTGCGAACCAGGAGCTTAAAGGGGCTGTCTCTCCTATTTGGGAGATTGATAGTAAAGCAGTTGGAAAGTCAAACCGGAGCACCAGGAGACGGACTATTCGTTGAGTTTTAGAAACCTTTTGTATTCGCAGTGTGTCCATTCTCTAGGTTTCCCATACATGTTATAGCTGTAGTAATATTCCCTTCAACATGGAGAGTTGGGACCCATGGAATGGGGGCCATGCATTTTTGCTTTAATGGGACTGCATTTGCTCACCCAAACTCACCAATCCTCTAAGTCCCAAGTGTCCAGCCTTATACCACTTCCAGCTGTCATTGTAGATAGGGTCATTCCAGGTTTCATCAGAGACCCTGAAGGAAATGTAAAGAATTTCCCTGTTTTTTGTATTTAATTGAAATTCCTTTTTATAGTGGGTTTGAGCTGATTCTCGCTGCCATGTTTATGCCAGTCTAGACACACTTGATTCCCTTACAGAGACATATCAATACATAGGTTTTAAGATTCTTACTAGTCAGATCTATTCCTCTGCGGGAAATATGTGGTTTTGAGTCCCTTTCACTGAGGAAGGTGTAGGTCTTGTCTATTCCAAAGTTGGTTTTAGAAATGGTACCTGTGCTTATATCAAACTCTGGTTTTATGCATCACCCCACCTCTCCTTTCCCCTTAAGCAGGCATAAGAGTGTTTTCTAAATGTGAGACCCTGTTCCATTTCTTAACTCAGTTCATGTGTAGCCATGTTTACAGGATCTTCATAAGTGATATCTTATGATAAGTTTCTTTTTCTGTGTGACTTATTTCACTTAGAGTCATTGTACCTGAATCCACTCACTTTGCTGCTCCTGGTCTTATGACATTGATTTCATGGCTGAGGGATATTCCATCGTACATAAATACCACGTTTTTTGAACCATTTTTATATTTCCTGGGATATTTAAGGTGTACCCACGTTGAGGTTCTTGTAAGCAGTGCAGCCCTAAATTTGGGTGTGGCTCTTTCTTATTGAATTTCTGTTATCCAAAGCTATATTCCTTAGACTGGAAGTGCCCTTGGCTCTGTAGCTCTGTTGTTTTCTTGTTTTAGGGAACACAATGCACTCCTCCAGTGAGGCAGTTGGCAATTTACATCCCGCCCATCACCATAACAAGGCTCCCTGTACTCCAGTGCCTGTCTTGCCTTTCTGGTTTTTACAAATTTGTGGATGTCCCTTTTGACCGGTGGGAAGTGATACTTCTTTTTAGTGCAGATTTGCATTGCCCGCTTGCTTGCTTGGCCAAAAAGTTCGTATACGTTTTCTCCTGAATATATTCAGGAGAAACCACATACGCACTTTTGGCCAAGTGTGTCATTGTCGAAGTTTTGCCCCTCTTCCTGTGCTTTAAAGGCTCTTCCAACGTACCTCTTGAAATCTGTTTCGTGCTATTCTGCTTCGCTTTCAAATCCGCCCCGTTGCCTTCCCTCAATAGATTTTTGGACGATAGTTGTCTTTATTACTCTGCCAGTTTGTGAATTGCTGTGCCCGTGAGCTCCATTTTTCAACTCGTTTTTTGTGAGCTGTACGCAAGTCCAAAATTTTGGTTCAGGACCTATACTGGTTCCCGGTGGGTGGCTGAGCCTTTGGTTAATTCTTCTTCCTGCCGGGAAATTAGAGTGACATGTGCCCGTCCAAAGGCCTAACAGCTACTCTCTCATTGGTTCTCCCTATTCCCTTCCATCCTCTGCAAAATTGGCAACCTGTGCCAACCAGGAGCTTAAAGGTGCTGTCTCTCCAATTTGGGAGATTGATAGTAAAGCAGTTGGAATGTCAAACCGGAGCACGACGAGAGGGACTATTCGTTGAGTTTTAGAAACCTTTTGTATTCACAGTGTGTCCATTCTCTAGGTTTCCCATACATATTATAGCTGTAGTAATATTCCCTTCAACCTGGAGAGTTGGGACCCATGGAATGGGGGCCTTGCATTTTTGCTTTAAAGGGTCTGCATTTGCTCACCCAATCTCACCAATCCTCTCAGTCCCAAGTGTCCAGCCTTATACCACATCCAGCTGTCATTGTAGATAGGGTCATTCCAGGTTTCATCAGAGACCCTGAAGGAATTGTAAAGAAGTTCCCTGTTTTTTGGTTTTGTTTTTGAAATTCCTATTTATAGTGGGTTTGAGCTAATTCTCGCTGCCATGTTTATGCCAGTCTAGAAACAATTGATTCCCTTACAGAGACATATCAATACATAGGTTTTAAGATTCTTACTAGTCAGATCTATTCCTCTGCGGGAAATATGGGGTTTTGAGTCCCTTTCACTGAGGAAGGTGTAGGTCTTGTCTATTCAACAGTTTGTTTTAGATATGATTCCTGTACTTATATCAAACTCTGGTTTTATGCCTCACCCCACCTCTCCTTTCCCCTTAAGCAGGCATAAGAGTGTTTTCTAAATGTGAGACTCTGTTCTCTTTCCTAACTCAGTTCATGTGTAGCCATATTTACGGGAACTTCATAAGTGATATCTTATGATAAGTTTCTTTTTCTGTGTGACTTATTTCACTTAGAATCATCGTACCTGAGTCCACTCACTTTGCTGCTCCTGGTCTTATGACATTGATTTCATGGCTGAGGGATATTCCATCGTACATAAATACCACAGTTTTTTGAACCATTGTTATATTTCCTGGGATATTTATGGTGTACCCACGTTGAGGTTCTTGTAAGCAGTGCAGCCCTAAATTTGGGGGTGGCTCTGTCTTATTGATTTCCAGTTATCCCAAGGTATATTCCCCAGACTGGAAGTGCCCTTGGCTCTGTAGCTCTATTGTTTTCTTGTTTTAGGGAACGCAATGCACTCCTCCAGTGAGGCAGTTGGCAATTTACATCCCGCCCATCAGCATAACAAGGCTCCCTGTTCTCCAGGGCCTGTCTTGCCTTTCTGGTTTTTACACATTTTTGGATGTCCCTTTTGACCGGTGGGAAGTGATACTTCTTTGTAGTGCAGATTTGCATTGCCTGCTTGCTTGCTTGGCCAAAATGGGCGTATGCATTTTCTCCTGAATATATTCAGGAGAAAACGCATACGCCCTTTTTGGCCAAGTGCATCATTGTCGAAGTTGTGCCCTCTTCCTGTGCTTTAAAGCGATTCCAACGTACCTCTTGAAATCTGTTTCCTGCTATTCTGCCTCGCTTTCAAGTCCGCCTCGTTGCCTTCCCTCAACAGATGTTCGGATGATAGTTGTCCTTTATTACTCTGCCGGTTTGTGAATTGCTGTGTCCCTGAGCTCCATTTTTCAACTCGTTTTTTGTGAGCTGTACGCAAGTCCAAAATTTTGGTACAGGAACTTTACTGGTTCCCGGTGGGTGGCTGAGACTCTGGTTAATTTTTCTTCCTGCCGGGAAATTAGAGTGACATGTGCCCATCCAAATGCCTAACAGCTAGTCTCTCATTGGTTCTCCCTCTTCCCTTCCATCCTCTGCAAAATTGGCAACCTGTGCGAACCAGGAGCTTAAAGGGGCTGTCTCTCCAATTTGGGAGATTGATAGTAAAGCAGTTGGAAAGTCAAACTGGAGCACCAGGAGAGGGACTATTCGTTGAGTTTTAGAAACCTTTTGTATTCACAGTGTGTCCATTCTCTAGGTTTCCCATACATATTATAGCTGCAGTAATATTCCCTTCAACCTGGAGAGTTGGGACCCATGGAATGGGGGCCATGCATTTTTGGTTTAAAGGGTCTCCGTTTGCTCACACAATCTCACCAGTCCTCTCAGTCCCAAGTGTCCAGCCTTATACCACATACAGCTATCATTGTAGATAGGGTCATTCCAGGTTTCATAAGAGACCCTGACGGAATTGTAAAGAATTTCGCTGTTTTTTGGTTTTGTTTTTGAAATTCGTTTTTATAGTGGTTTTGAGCTGATTCTCGCTGCCATGTTTATGCCAGTCTAGACACACTTGATTCCCTTACAGAGACATATCAATACATAGGTTTTAAAATTCTTACTAGTCAGGTCTATTCCTCTGCGGGAAATATGGGGTTTTGAGTCCCTGTCACTGAGGAAGGTGTAGGTCTTGTATATTCCACAGTTGGTTTTAGAAATGGTACGTGTGCTTATATCAAAGTCTGGTTTTATGCATGACCCCACCCCTCCTTTCCCCTTAAGCAGGCATAAGAGTGTTTTCTAAATGTGAGACTCTGTTCTCTTTCCTAACTCAGTTCATGTGTAGCCATGTTTACAGGATCTTCATAAGTGATATCTTATGATAAGTTTCTTTTTCTGTGTGACTTATTTCACTTAGAATCATCGTACCTGAATCCACTCACTTTGCTGCTCGTGGTCTTATGACATTGATTTCATGGCTGGGGGATATTCAAAATTACGTAAGTATTACAAATTTTTGAAGCATTTTTATATTTCCTGGGATATTTAATGTATACACAAGTTGAGGTTCTTATAAGCAGTGCAGCCCTAAATATGCGGGTGGCTCTGTCTTATTGATTTTCAGTTTTCCCAAGGTATATTCCCTAGACTGGAAGTGCCCTTGGCTCTGTAGCTCTGTTGTTTACTTGTTTTAGGGAACGCAATGCACTCCTCCAGTGATGCAGTTGGCAATTTAATCCCGCCCATCAGCATAACAAGGCTCCCTGTTCTCCAGGGCCTGTCTTGCTTTTCTGGTTTTTACACATTTGTGGATGTCCCTTTTGACCGGTGGGAAGTGATACTCATTTGTAGTGCAGATTTGCATTGCCAGCTTGCTTGCTTGGCCAAAAAGGGCGTATGCGTTTTCTCCTGAATATATTCAGGAGAAAACGCATACGCCCTTTTTGGCCAAGTGCGTCATTGTCGAAGTTCTGCCCCTCTTCCTGTGCTTTAAAGGCGATTCCAACGTACCTCTTGAAATCTGTTTACTGCTATTCTGCCTCACATTCAAATCCGCCTCGTTGCCTTCCCTCAACAGATTTTTGGACGATAGTTGTCCTTTATTACTCGGCCAGTTTGTGATTTGCTGTGGGCCTTAGCTCCATTTTTCAACTCGTTTTTTTTGAGCTGTTCACAAGTCCAAAATTTGGGTTCAGGACGTATACTTGTTCCCGGTGGGTGGCTGAGATTCTGGTTAATTCTTCTTCCTGCCGGGAAATTAGTGTGACATGTGCCCATCCAAATGCCTAACAGCTACTCTCTCATTGGTTCTCCCTCTTCCCTTCCATCCTCTGCCAAATTGGCAAACTCTGCGAACCAGGAGGTTAAAGGGGTTGTCTCTCCAAGTTGGGGGATTGATAGTAAAGCAGTTGGAAAGTCAAAGCGGAGCACCAGGAGAGGGACTACTCCTTGAGTTTTAGAACCCTTTTGTATTCACAGTGTGTCCATTCTCTAGGTTTCCCGTACATGTTATATCTGTAGTAATATTCCCTTCAACATGGAGAGTTGGGACCCATGGAATGGGGGCCATGCATTTTTGCTTTAAAGGGTCTGCATTTGCTCACCCAATCTCACCAATCCTCTCAGTCCCAAGTGTCCAGCCTTATGCCACATCCAGCTGTCATTGTAGATAGGGTCATTCCAGGTTTCATCAGAGACCCTGAAGGAAATGTAAAGAATTTCGCTGTTTTTTGGTTTTGTTTTTGAAATTCCTTTTTATAGTGGGTTTGAGCTGATTCTCGCTGCCATGTTTATGCCAGTCTAGACACACTTGATTCCCTTACAGAGACATATCAATACATAGGTTTTAAGATTCTTACTAGTCAGATCTATTCCTCTGCGGGAAATATGGTGTTTTGAGTCCCTTTCACTGAGGAAGGTGTAGGTCTTTTCTATTCCACAGTTGGTTATAGAAATGGTACCTGTGCTTATATCAAACTCTGGTTTTATGCATCACCCCACCTCTCCTTTCCCCTTAAGCAGGCATAAGAGTGTTTTCTAAATGAGAGACTCTGTTCTCTTTCCTAACTCAGTTCATGTGTAGCCATGTTTACAGGATCTTCATCTGTGATAACTTATGATGAGTTTCTTTTTCTGTGTGACCTCTTTCACTTAGAATCATCGTACCTAAATCCACTCACTTTGCTGCTCCTGGTCTTATGACATTGATTTCATGGCTGAAGGATATTCCATCGTACATAAATGCCACAGTTTTTTGAACCATTTTTATATTTCCTGATATATTTAAGGTGTACCCAAGTTGAGGTTCTTGTAAGCAGTGGAGCCCTAAATTTGAGGGTGGCTCTGTCTTATTGATTTTCAGTTTTCCCAAGGTATATTCCCTAGTCTGGAAGTGCCCTTGGCTCTGGAGCTCTGTTGTTTACTTGTTTTAGGGAACACAATGCACTCCTCCAGTGAGGCAGTTTGCAATTTACATCACGCCCATCAGCATAACAAGGCTCCCTGTTCTCCAGGGCCTATCTTGCCTTTCTGTTTTTTACACATTTCGTGGATGTCCCGTTTGATCGGTGGGAAGTGATACTCCTTTGTAGTGCAGATTTGCATTGCCCGCTTGCTTGCTTGGCCAAAAAGGGCTTGTGCGTTTTCTCCTGAATATATTCAGGAGAAAACGCATACGACCTTTTTGGCCCAGTGCGTCATTGTCGAAGTTGTGCCCCTCTTCCTGTGCTTTAAAGGTGATTCCAACGTACTTCTTGAAATCTATTCCGTGCTATTCTGCCTCCCTTTCAAGTCCGCCTCGTTTCCTTCCCTCAACAGATTTTTGGACGATAGTTGTCCTTTATTAATCTGCCAGTTTGTGAATTGCTGTGCCCCTGAACTCCATTTTTCAACTCGTTTTTTGTGAGCTGTACGCAAGTCCAAAATTTTGGCTCAGGACCTATACTGGTTCCCAGTGGGTGGCTGAGACACTGGTTAATTCTTCTTCCTGCCGGGAAATTAGAGTGACATGTGCCCGTCCAAATGCCTAACAGCTACTCTCTCATTGGTTCTCCCTTTTCCCTTCCATCCTCTGCGAAATTGGCAACCTGAGCGAACCAGGAGGTTAAAGGGGTTGTCTCTCCAAGTTGGGAGATTGATAGTAAAGCAGTTGGAAAGTCAAAGCGGAGCACCAGGAGAGGGACTACTCGTTGAGTTTTAGAAAAATTTTGTATTCACAGTGTGTCCATTCTCTATGTTTCCCGTACATGTTATAGCAGAAGTAATATTCCCTTCAACCTGGAGAGTTGGGACCCATGGAATGGGGGCCATGCATTTTTGCTTTAAAGCGTCTGCATTTGCTCACCCAATCTCACCAATCGTCTCAGTCCCAAGTGTCCAGCCTTATGCCACATCCAGCTGTCATTGTAGATAGGGTCATTCCAGGTTTCATCAGAGACCCTGAAGGAAATGTAAAGAATTTCCCTGTTTTTTGTATTTAATTGAAATTCCTTTTTATAGTGGGTTTGAGCTGATTCTCGCTGCCATGTTTATGCCAGTCTAGACACACTTGATTCCCTTACAGAGACATATCAATACATAGGTTTTAAGATTCTTACTAGTCAGATCTATTCCTCTGCGGGAAATATGTGGTTTTGAGTCCCTTTCACTGAGGAAGGTGTAGGTCTTGTCTATTCCAAAGTTGGTTTTAGAAATGGTACCTGTGCTTATATCAAACTCTGGTTTTATGCATCACCCCACCTCTCCTTTCCCCTTAAGCAGGCATAAGAGTGTTTTCTAAATGTGAGACCCTGTTCCATTTCTTAACTCAGTTCATGTGTAGCCATGTTTACAGGATCTTCATAAGTGATATCTTATGATAAGTTTCTTTTTCTGTGTGACTTATTTCACTTAGAATCATCGTACCTGAATCCACTCACTTTGCTGCTTCTGGACTTATGACATTGATTTCATGGCTGAGTGATATTCCATCGTACATAAATACCACAGTTTTTGGAACCATTTTTATATTTCCTGGGATATTTAAGGTGTACCCAAGTTGAGGTTCTTGTAAGCACTGCTGCCCTAAATTTGGGGGTGGCTCTGTCTTATTGATTTTCAGTTTTCCCAAGGTATATTCCCTAGACTGGAAGTGCCCTTGGCTCTGTAGCTCTGTTGTTTACTTGTTTTACGGAACGCAAGTCACTCCTCCAGTGAGGCAGTTGGCAATTTACATCCCGCCCATCAGCATAACGAGGCTCCCTGTTCTCCAGGGCCTGTCTTGCCTTTCTGGTTTTTACACATTTTGTGGATGTCCCTTTTGAACGGTGGGAAGTGATACTTCTTTGTAGTGCAGATTTGCATTGCCCGCTTTCTTGCTTGGCCAAAAAGGGCGTATGCGTTTTCTCCTGAATATATTCAGAAATATATTCAGGAGAAAACGTATACGCCATTTTTGGCCCAGTGCGTCATTGTCGAAGTTGTGCCCCTCTTCCTTTGCTTTAAAGGTGATTCCAAGGTACCTCTTGAAATCTGTTTCCTGCTATTCTGCCTCGCTTTAAAGTCCGCCTCGATGCCTTCCCTCAACAGATTTTTGGACGATAGTTGTCCTTTATTACTCTGCCAGTTTGTGAGTTTCAGTGTCCCTGAGCTCCATTTTTCAACTCGTATTTGTGAGCTGTACGCAAGTCCAAAATTTTGGTTCAGGACCTATACTGGTTCCCGGTGCGTGGCTGAGACCCTGGTTAATTCTTCTTCCTGCCGGGAAATTAGAGTGACATGTGCCCGTACAAATGCCTAACAGCTACTCTCTCATTGGTTCTCCCTCTTCCCTTCCATCCTCTTGCAAATTGGCAATGTGTGTGAACCAGGAGGTTAAAGGGTTTGTCTCTCCAAGTTGGGAGATTGATAGTAAAGCAGTTGGAAAGTCAAACCACAGTACCAGGAGAGGGACTACTCGTTGAGTTTTAGAAACCTTTTGTATTCACAGTGTGTCCATTCTGTAGGTTTCCCGTACATGTTATAGCTGTAGTAATATTCCCTTCAAAATGGAGAGTTGGGACCCATGGAATGGGGGCCATGCATTTTTGCTTTAAAGGGTCTGCATTTGCTCACCCAATCTCACCAATCCTCTCAGTCCCAAGTGTCCAGCCTTATGCCACATCCAGCTGTCATTGTAGATAGGGTTATTCCAGGTTTCATCAGAGACCCTGAAGGAATTGTAAAGAATTTCCCTGTTTATTGGTTTTGTTTTTGAAATTCCTTTTTATAGTGGGTTTGAGCTGATTCTCGCTGCCATGTTTATGCCAGTCTAGACACACCTGATTCCCTTACGGAGACATATCAATACATAGGTTTTAAGATTCTTACTAGTCAGATCAATTCCTCTGCGGGAAATATGGGGTTTTGAGTCCCATTCACTGAGGAACGTGTAGGTCTTGTCTATTCCACAGTTGGTTTTAGAAATGGTACCTGTGCTTATATCAAACTCTGGTTTTATGCATCACCCCACCTCTCCTTTCCCCTTAAGCAGGCATAAGAGTGTTTTCTAAATGTGAGACCCTGTTCTCTTTCCTAACTAATTTCATGTGTAGCCATGTTAACAGGATCTTCATAAGTGATATCTTATGATAAGTTTCTTTTTCTGTGTGACATATTTCACTTAGAATCATCGTACCTGAATCCACTCACTTTGGTGCTCCTGGTCTTATGACATTGATTGAATAACTGAGGTATATTCCATCGTACATAAATACCACAGTTTTTGGAACCATTTTTATATTTCCTGGGATATTTAAGGTGTACCCAAGTTGAGGTTCTTGTAAGCAGTGCAGCCCTAAATTTGGGGGTGGCTCTGTCTTATTGATTTTCAGTTTTCCCAAGGTATATTCCCTAGACTGGAAGTGCCCTTTGCTCTGTAGCTCTGTTGTTTATTGTTTTAGGGAACGCAATGCACTCCTCCAGTGAGGCAGTTGGCACTTTACCTCCCGCCCATCAGCATAAAAAGGCTACCTATTCTCCAGGGCCTGTCTTGCCTTTCTGGTTTTTACACATTTTGTGGATGTCCCATTTGACCGGTGGGAAGTGATACTTCTTTGTAGTGCAGATTTGCATTGCCCGCTTGCTTGCTTGTCGAAAAAGTGCGTATGCATTTTCTCCTGAATATATTCAGGAATATATTCAGGAGAAAACGCATACGCCCTTTTTTGCCAAGTGCGTCATTGTCGAAGTTGTGCCCCTCTTCCTGTGCTTTAAAGGCGATTCCAACGTACCTCTTGAAATCTGTTTCCTGCTATTCTGCCTCACTTTCAAGTCCGCCTCGTTGCCTTCCCTCAACAGATTTTTGTACGATAGTTGTTCTTTATTACTCTGCCAGTTTGTGAACTGCTGTGCCCCTGAGCTCCATTTTTCAACACGATTTTTGTGAGCTGTACGCAAGTCCAAAATTTTGGTTCAGGACCTATACTGGATCCCGTTGGGTGGCTGAGACTCTGGTTAATTCTTCTTCCTGCTGGGAAATTAGAGTGACATGTGCCCGTCCAAATGCCTAACGGCTACTCTCTCATTGGTTCTCCCTCTTCCCTTCCATCCTCTGCGAAATTGGCAACCTGTGCGAACCAGGAGGTTAAAGGGGTTGTCTCTCCAAGTTGGGAGATTGATAGTAAAGCAGTTGGAAAGTCAAACCGGATCACCAGGAGATGGACTACTCGTTGAGTTTTAGAAACCTTTTGTATTCACAGTGTGTCCATTCTCTAGGATTCCCGTACATGTTATAGCTGTAGTAATATTCCCTTCAACATGGACAGTTGGGACCCATGGAATGGGGACCATGCATTTTTGCTTTAAAGGGTCTGCATTTGCTCACCCAATCTCAACAATCCTCTCAGTCCCAAGTGTCCAGCCTTATGCCACATCCAGCTGTCATTGTAGATAGGGTCATTTCAGGTTTCATCAGAGACCCTGAAGGAAATGTAAAGAATTTCCCTGTTTTTTGGTTTTGTTTTTGAAATTCCTTTTTATAGTGGGTTTGAGCTGATTCTCGCTGCCATGTTTATGCCAGTCTAGACACACTTGATTCCCTTACAGAGACATATCAATACATAGGTTTTAAGATTCTTACTAGTCAGAACTATTCCTCTGAGGGAAATATGGGGTTTGAGTCCCTTTCACTGAGGAAGGTGTATGTCTTGACTATTCCACAGTTGGTTTTAGAAATGGTTCCTGTGCTTATATCAAACTCTGGTTTTATGCATCACCCCACCTCTCCTTTCCCCTTAAGCAGGCATAAGAGTGTTTTCTAAATGTGAGACTCTGTTCTCTTTCCTAACTCAGTTCATGTGTAGCCATGTTTACAGGATCTTCATAAGTGTTATCTTATGATAAGTTTCTTTTTCTGTGTGACTTATTTCACTTAGAATCATCGTACCTGAATCCACTCACTTTGCTGCTCCTGGTCTTATGACATTGATTTCATGGCTGAGGGATATTCCATCATACATATATACCACAGTTTTTTGAACCATTTTTATATTGCCTGGGATATTTAAGGTTTACCCAAGTTGAGGTTCTTGTAAGCAGTGCAGCCCTAAATTTGGGGCTGGCTCTGTCTTATTTATTTTCAGTTTTCCCAAGGTATATTCCCTAGACTGGAAGTGCCTTTGGCTCTGTAGCTCTGTTGTTTACTTGTTTTAGGGAAAGCAATGCAGTCCTCCAGTGAGGCAGTTGACAATTTATATCCCGCCCCTCAGCATAACAAGGCTCCGTGTTCTCCAGGTCCTGTCTTGACTTTCTGGTTTTTACACATTTTGTGGATGTCCCTTTTGACCGGTGGGAAGTGATACTTCTGTGTAGTGCAGATTTGCATTTCCCGCTTGCTTGCTTGGCCAAAAAGGGCGTATTCGTTTTCTCCTGAATATATTGAGGAGAAAACGCATACGCCCTTTTTGGCCAAGTGCGTCTTTGTCGAAGTTGTGCCCCTCTTCCTGTGCTTTAAAGGCGATTCCAACGTACCACTTGAAATCTGTTTCCTGCTATTCTGTCTCGCTTTGAAGTCCGCCTCGCTGCCTTCCCTCAACAGATTTTTGGACGATAGTTGTCCTTTATTACTCTGACAGTTTGTGAATTGCTGTGCCCCAGAGCTCCATTTTAAAACACGTTTTTTATGAGCTGTACGCAAGTCCAAAATTTTGGTTCAGGACCTATACTGGTTTCCGGTGGGTGGCTGAGACTCTGGTTAATTCTTCTTCCTGCCGGGAAATTAGAGTGACATGTGCCCGTCCAAAAGCCTAACAGCTACTCTCTCATTGGTTCTCCCTCTTCCCTTTCATCCTCTGCCAAATTGGCAACCTGTGCGAACCAGGAGCTTAAAGGGGCTGTCTCTCCAAGTTGGGAGATTGATAGTAAAGCAGTTGGAAAGTCAAACCGGAGCACCAGGAGAGGGACTATTCGTTGAGTTTTAGAAACATTTTGTATTCACAGTGTGTCCATTCTCTAGGTTTCCCATACATATTATCGCTGTACTAATATTCCCTTCAACCTGGAGAGTTGGGACCCATGGAATGGGGGCCATGCATTTTTGCTTTAAAGTGTCTGCATTTGCTCACCCAATCTCACCAATCCTCTCAGTCCCTAGTGTCCAGGCTTATACCACATCCAGCTATCATTGTAGATAGGGCCATTCCAGGTTTCATCAGAGACCCTGAAGGAATTGTAAAGAATTTCCCTGTTTTTTGGTTTTGTTTGTGAAATTTATTTTTATAGTGGGTTTGAGCTGATTCTCGCTGCCATGTTTATGCCAGTCTAGACACACTTGATTCCATTACGGAGACATATCAATACATAGGTTTTAAGATTCTTACTAGTCAGATCTATTCCTCTGTGGGAAATATGGGGTTTTCAGTCCCTTTTATTGAGGAAGGTGTAGGTCTTGTCTATTCCACAGTTGGTTTTAGAAATGGTACCTGTGCTTATGTCAAACTCTGGTTTTATGCATCACCCCACCTCTCCTTCCCCCTTAAGCAGGCATAAGAGTGTTTTCTAAATGTGAGACTCTGTTCTCTTTCCTAACTCAGTTCATTTGTAGCCATGTTTACAGGATCTTCATAAGTGATATCTTATGATAAGTTTCTTTTTCTGTGTGACTTATTCACTTAGAATCATCGTACCTGAATCCACTCATTTTGCTGCTCCTGGTCTTATGACATTGATTTCATGGCTGAGGGATATTCCATCGTACATAAATACCACAGTATTTTGAACCATTTTTATATTTCCTGGTATATTTAAGGTGTACCCAAGTTGAGGTTCTTGTAAGCAGTGCAGACCTAAATATGGGGGTGGCTCTGTCTTATTGATTATCAGTTTTCCCAAGGTATATTCCCTAGACTGCAAGTGCACTTGGCTCCATAGCTCTGTTGTTTACTTCTTTTAGGGAACACAATGCACTCCTCCAATGAGGCAGTTGACAATTTACATTCCGCCCATCAGCATAACAAGGCTCCCTATTCTCCAGGGCCTGTGTTGCCTTTCTGGTTTTTACACCTTTGTGGAGGTACCTTTAGACCGGTGGGAAGTGACACTTCTTTGTAGTGCAGATTTGCATTGCCCGCTTGCTTGCTTGGCCAAAAAGGGCATATGCGTTTTCTCCTGAATATATTCAGGAGAAAATGCATACCCCCTTTTTGGCCAAGTGCATCATTGTCGATGTTGTACCCCTCTTCCTGTGCTTTAAAGGCGATTCCAACGTACTTCTTGGAATCTGTTTCCTGCTGTTCTGCCTCGCTTTCAACTCCGCCTTGTTGCCTTCCCTCAACAGATTTTTGGACGATAGTTGTCCTTTATTACTCTGCCTGTTTGTGAATTGCTGTGCCCCTGAGCTACATTTTTCAACTCGTTTTTTGTGAGCTGTACGCAAGTCCAAAATTTTGGTTCAGGACCTATACTGGTTCCCGGGTGGTGGCTGAGACCCTGGTTAATTCTTCTTCCTGCCGGGAAATAAGAGTGACATGTGCCCTTCCAAATGCCTAACAGCTACTCTCTCATTGGTTCTCCCTCTTCCCTTCCATCCTCTGCCAAATAGGCAACCTGTGCGAACCAGGAGGTTAAAGGGGTTGTCTCTCCAATTTTGGAGATTGATATTAAAGCAGTTGGAAAGTCAAACCGGATCAGCAAGAGAGGGACTACTCGTTGAGTTTTAGAACCCTTTTGTATTCACAGTGTGTCCATTCTCTAGGATTCCCGTACATGTTATAGCTGTAGTAATATTCCCTTCAATATGGAGAGTTGGGACCCATGGAATAGGGGCCATGCATTTTTGCTTTAAATGGTCTGCATTTGCTCACCCAATCTCACCAATCCTCTCAGTCCCAAGTGTCCAGCATTATGACACATCCAGCTGTCATTGTAGATAGGGTCATTCCAGGTTTCATTAGAGAGCCTGAAGGAAATGTAAAGAATTTCCCTGTTTTTTGGTTTGTATTTGAAATTCATTTTTATAGTGGGTTTGAGCTGATTCTCGCTGCCATGTTTATGCCAGTCTAGACACACTTGATTCCCTTACAGAGACATATCAATACATAGCTTTTAAGATTCTTACTAGTCAGGTCTATTCCTCTGCGGGAAATATGGGGTTTTGAGTCCCTTTCACTGAGGAAGGTGTAGGTCTTGTCTATTCCAAAGTTGGTTTTAGAAATGGTACCTGTGCTTATGTCAAACTCTGGTTTTATGCATCACCCCACCTCTCCTTCCCCCTTAAGCAGGCATAAGAGTGTTTTCTAAATGCGAGACTCTGTTCTCTTTCCTAACTCAGTTCATGTGTAGCCATGTTTACAGTATCTTCATAAGTGATATCTTATGATAAGTTTCTTTTAATGTGTGACTTATTTCACTTAGAATCATCGTACCTGAATCCACTCACTTTGCTGCTCCTGGGCTTATGACATTGATTTCATGGCTGAGGGATATTCCATCGTACATAAATACCACAGTTTTTTGAACCATTTTTATATTTCCTGGGATATTTAAGGTGTAACCAAGTTGAGCTTCTTGTAAGCAGTGCCGCCGTAAATTTGGGGGTGGCTCTGTCTTATTGATTTTCAGTTCTCCCAAGGTATATTCCATAGACTGGAAGTGCCCTTGGCTCTGTAGCTCTGTTGTTTACTTGTTTTAGGGAACGCAATGCACTCCTCCAGTGAGGCAGTTGGCAATTTACATCCCGCCCATCAGCATAACAAGGCTCCCTGTTCTCCAGGGCCTGTCTTGCCTTTCTGGTTTTTACACATTTGTGGATGTCCCTTTTGACCGGTGAGAAGTGATACTTCTTTGTAGTGCAGATTTGCATTTCCCGCTTGCTTGCTTGGCCAAAATGGGGGTATGCGTTTTCTCCTTAATATATTCAGGAGAAAACGCATACGCACTTTTGGCCAAGTGCGTCATTGTCGAAGTTGTGCCCCTCTTCCTGTGCTTTAAAGGCGATTCCAATGTACCTCTTGAAATCTGTTTCCTGGTATTCTGCCTCACTTTCAAGTCTGCCTCGTTGCCTTCCCTCAACAGATTTTTGGACGATAGTTGTCCTTTATTACTCTGCCAGTTGGTGAATTGCTGTGCCCCTGAGCTCAATTTTTCAACTCGTTTTTTGTGAGCTGTACGAAAGCCCAAAATTTTGGTTCAGGACCTATACTGGTTCCGGGTGGGTGGCTGAGATTTTGGTTAATTCTTCTTCCTGCCGGGAAATTAGAGTGACATGTGCTCGTCCAAATGCCTAACAGCTACTCTCTCATTGGTTCTCCCTCTCCCTTCCATCCTCTGCCAAATTGGCAACCTGTGCGAACCAGGAGGTTAAAGGGGTTGTCTCTCCAAGTTGGGAGATTGATAGTAAAGCAGTTGGAAAGTCAAACCGGAGCACCAGGAGAGGGACTACTCGTTGAGTTTTAGAAAACATTTGTATTCACAGTGTGTCCATTCTCTAGGTTTCCCGTACATGTTATATCTGTAGTAATATTCCCTTCAACATGGAGAGTTGGGACCCATGGAATGGGGGCCATGCATTTTTGCTTTAAATGGTCTGCATTTGCTCACCCAATCTCACCAATCCTCTCAGTCCCAAGTGTCCAGCCTTATGCCATATCCAGCTGTCATTGTAGATAGGGTCATTCCAGGTTTCATCAGAGACCCTGAAGGAATTGTAAAGAATTTCGCTGTTTTTTGGCTTTGTTTTTGAAATTCGTTTTTATAGTGGGTTTGAGCTGAGTCTCGCTGCCATGTTTTGCCAGTCTAGACACACTTGATTCCCTTACGGAGACATATCAATACATAGGTTTTAAGATTCTTACTAGTCAGATCTATTCCTCTGCGGGAAATATGGGGTTTTGAGTCCCTTTCACTGAGGAAGGTGTAGGTCTTGTCTATTCCACAGTTGCTTTTAGAAATGGTACCTGTGCTTATATCAATCTCTGGTTTTATGCATCACCCCACCTCTCCTTTCCCCTTAAGCAGGCATAAGAGTGTTTTCTAAATGTGAGACTCTGTTCTCTTTCTTAACTCAGTTCATGTGTAGCCATGTTTACAGGATCTTCATAAGTGATATCTTATGATGTTTCTTTTTCTGTGACTTATTTCACTTAGAATCATCGTACCTGAATCCACTCACTTTGCTGCTCCTGGTCTTATGACATTGATTTCATGGCTGAGGGATATTCCACCGTACATAAATACCACAGTTTTTTGATCCATTTTTTTATTTCCTGGGATATTTAAGTTGTACCCAAGTTCAGGTTCTTGTAAGCAGTGCAGCCCTAAATTTGGGGGTGGCTCTGTCTTATTGATTTTCAGTATTCCCAAGGTATATTCCCTAGACTGGAAGTGCCCTTGGCTCTGTAGCTCTGTTGTTTACTTGTTTTAGGGAACACAATGCACTCCTCCAGTGAGGCAGTTGGCAATTTACATCCCGCCCATCAGCATAACAAGGCTCCCTGTTCTCCAGGGCCTGTCTTGCCTTTCTGGTTTTTACACATTTTGTGGATGTCCCTTTTGACCGGTGGGAAGTGATACTTCTTTGTAGTGCAGATTTGCATTGCCCGCTTGCTTGCTTGGCCAAAAAGGTGCGTATGCGTTTTCTCCTAAATATATTCAGGAGAAAACGCATACGCCCCTTTTGGCCAAGTGCGTCATTGTCGAAGAGGTGCCCCTCTTCCTGTGCTTTAAAGGCGATTCCAACGTACCTCTTGAAATCTGATTCCTGCTATTCTGCCTCGCTTTCAAGTCCACCTCGTTGCCTTCCGTCAAGAGATATTTGGACAATAGTTGTCCTTTATTACTCTGCCAGTTTGTGAATTGCTGTGCCCCTGAGCTCCATTTTTCAACTCGTTTTTTATGAGCTGTACGCAAGTCCAAAATTTTGGTACAGGACCTATACTGGTACCCGGTGGGTGGCTGAGACTCTGCTCAATACTTCTTCCTGCCGGAAAATTAGAGTGACATGTGCCCGTCCAAATACCTAACAGCTACTCTCTCATTGGTTCTCCCTCTTCCCTTCCACCCTCTGCCAATTTGCCAACCTGTGCGAACCAGGAGGTTAAAGGGGTTGTCTCTCCAAGATGGGAGATTGATAGTAAAGCAGTTGGAAATTCAAACCCGAGCACCAGGAGAGGGACTACTCGTTGAGTTTTAGAAACCTTTTGTATTCACAGTGTGTCCATTCTCTAGGTTTCCCGTACATGTTATAGCTGTAGTAATATTCCCTTCAACATGGAGAGTTGGGACCCGTGGAGTGGGGGCCATGCATTTTTGCTTTAAAGTGTCTGCATTTGCTCACCCAATCTCACCAATCCTCTCAGTCCCAAGTGTCTAGCCTTATGCCACATCCAGCTGTCGTTGATAGGGTCATTCCAGGATTCATCAGAGACCCTGAAGGAAATGTAAAGAATTTCCCAGTTTTTTGCTTTTGTTTTTGAAATTCCTTTTTATAGTGGGTTTGAGCTGATTCTCGCTGCCATGTTTATGCCAGTCTAGACACACTTGATTCCCTTACAGACACATATCAATACATAGGTTTTAATATTCTTACTTGTCAGATCTATTCTTCTGTGGGAAATATGGGGTTTTGAATCCCTTTCACTGGGGAAGGTGTAGGTCTTGTCTGTACCACAGTTGGTTTTAGTAATGGTACCTGTGCTTATATCAAACTCTGGTTTTATGCATCAACCCACCTCTCCTTTCCCCTTAAGCAGGCATAAGAGTTTTTTCTAAATGTGAGACTCTGTTCTCTTTCCTAACTCAGTTCATGTGTAGCCATGTTTACAGGATCTTCATAAGTGATATCTTATGATAAGTTTCTTTTTCTGTGTGACTTATTTCACTTAGAATCATCGTACCTGAATCCACTCACTTTGCTGCTCCTGGTCTTATGACATTGATTTCATGGCTGAGGGATATTCCACCGTACATAAATACCACAGTTTTTTGATCCATTTTTTTATTTCCTGGGATATTTAAGGTGTACCCAAGTTCAGGTTCTTGTAAGCAGTGCAGCCCTAAATTTGGGGGTGGCTCTGTCTTATTGATTTTCAGTTTTCCCAAGGTATATTCCCTAGACTGGAAGTGCCCTTGGCTCTGTAGCTCTGTTGTTTACTTGTTTTAGGGAACGCAATGCACTCCTCCATTGAGGCAGTTGGCAATTTACATCCCGCCCATCAGCATAACAAGGCTCCCTGTTCTCCAGGGCCTGTCTTGCCTTTCTGGTTTTTACACATTTTGTGGATGTCCCTTTTGACCGGTGGGAAGTGATACTTCTTTGTAGTGCAGATTTGCATTGCCCGCTTGCTTGCTTGGCCAAAAAGGGGCGTATGCGTTTTCTCCAGAATATATTCAGGAGAAAACGCATACGCCCCTTTTAGCCAAGTGCCTCATTGTCGAAGTTGTGCCCCTCTTCCTGTGCTTTAAAGGCGATTCCAACGTACCTCTTGAAATCTGTTTCCTGCTATTCTGCCTCGCTTTCAAGTCCGCCTCTTTGCCTTCCGTCAACAGATTTTTGGACGATAGTTGTCCTTTATTACTCTGCCAGTTTGTGAATCGCTGTGCCCCTCAGCTCCATTTTTCAACTCGTTTTTTGTGAGCTGTAGGCAAGTCCAAAATTTTGCTTCAGGACCTATACTGGTTCCCGGTGGGTGGCTGAGACTCTGGTCAATACTTCTTCCTGCCGGGAAATAAGAGTGACATGTGCCCGTCCAAATGCCTAACAGCTACTCTCTCATTGTTTCTCCCTCTTCCCTTCCACCCTCTGCCAAATTGGCAACCTGTGCGAACCAGGAGGTTAAAGGGGTTGTCTCTCCAAGTTGGGAGATTTATAGTAAAGCAGTTGGAAAGTCAAACCGGAGCACCAAGAGAGGGACTACGCGTTGAGTTTTAGAAAACTTTTGTATTCACAGTGTGTCCATTCTCTAGGATTCCCGTACATGTTATAGCTGTAGTAATATTCCCTTCAACATGGAGAGCTGGGACCCATGGAGTGCGGGCCATGCATTTTTGCATTAAAGTGTCTGCATTTGCTCACCCAATCACACCAATCCTCTCAGTCCAAAGTGTCTAGCCTTATGCCACATCCAGCTGTCATTGTAGATAGGGTCATTCCAGGTTTCATCAGAGTCCCTGAAGGAAATATAAAGAATTTCCCGGTTTTTTGGTTTTGTTTTTGAAATTCCTTTTTATAGTGGGTTTGAGCTGATTCTCGCTGCCATGCTTATGCCTGTCTAGACACACTTGATTCCCTAACGGAGACATATCAGTACATAGGTTTTAAGATTCTTACTAGTCAGATCTATTCCTCTGTGGGAAATATGGGGTTTTGAGTCCCTTTCACTGAGGAAGGTGTAGTTCTTTTCTATTCCACAGGTTGTTTTAGAAACGGTACCTGTGCTTATATCAAACTCTGGTTTTATGCATCAACCCACATCTCCTTCCCCATAAAACAGACATAACAGTGTTTTTTAAATGTGAGACTCTGTTCTCTTTCCTAACTCAGTTCATGTGTAGCCATGTGTACAGGATCTTCCTAAGTGATATCATATGATAAGTTTCTTTTTCTGTGTAAATTATTTCACTTAGTATCATCGTACCTGAATCCACTCACTTTGCTGCTCCTTGTCTTATGAAATTGATTTCATGCCTGAGGGATATTCCATCGTACATAATTACCACAGTTTTTTGAACCATTTTTATATTTCCTGGGATATTTAAGGTGTACCCAAGTTGAGGTTATTGTAAGCCATGCAACACTAAATTTGGGTGTGGCTCTGTCTTATTGATTTTCAGGTTTCCCAATGTATATTCCCTAGACGGGAAGTGCCCTTGTCTCTGTAGCTCTGCTGTTTACTTGTTTTAGGGAACAGAATGCACTCCGCCAGTGAGGCAGTTGGCAATTTACATCCCGCCCATCAGCATAACAAGGCTCCCTGTTCTCCAGGGCCTGTCTTGCCTTTCTGGTTTTTACACATTTTGTGGATGTCCCTTTTGACCGGTGGGAAGTGATACTTCTTTGTAGTGCAGATTTGCATTGCCCGCTTGCTTGCTTGGCCAAAAAGGGCGTATGCGTTGTCTCCTGTATATATTCAGGAAAAAACGCATTCGCCCTTTTTGGCCAAGTGCATCATTGTCGAAGTTGTTCCCCTCTTCCTGTGTTTTAAAGGCGATTCCAGCGTACCTCTTGAAATCAGTTTCCTGCTATTCTGCCTCGCTTTCTAGTCCGCTCGTTGCCTTCCCTCAACAGATTTTTGGACGATAGTTGTCCTTTATTACTCTGCCAGTTTGTGAATTGCTGTGCCCCTGAGCCCCATTTTTCAACTTGTTTTTTGTGAGCTAAACGCAAGTGCAAAATTTTGGTTCAGGAACTCTACTGGTTCCCGGAGGATGGCTGAGACTTTGGTTAATTCTTCTTCCTGCCGGGTAATAAGAGTGACATGTGCCCATCCAAATCCCTAAAAGCTAGTCTCTCATTGGTTCTCCCTCTTCCCTTCCATCCTCTGCCAAATTGGCAAACGGTGCGAACCAGGAGCTTAAAGGGGCTGTCTCTCCAAGTTGGAAGATTGATAGTAAAGCAGTTGAAAAGTCAAACCAGAGCACCAGGAGTGGGACTACTCTTTGAGTTTTAGAAACCTTTTGTATTCGCAGTGTGTCCATTCCCTAGGTTTCCCGTACATGTTATAGCTGTAGTAATATTCCCTTCAACCTCGAGAGTTGGGACCCATGGAATGGGGGCCATGCATTTTTGCTTTAAAGGGTCTGCATTTGCTCATCCAATCTCACCAATCCTCTCAGTCTCAAGTGTCCAGCCTTATGCCACATCCAGCTGTCATTGTAGATAAGGTCATTCCAGGTTACATCAGAGACCCTGAAGGAATTGTAAAGAATTTCCCTGTTTTTTGTTTTGTTTTTGAAATTCCTTTTTATAGTGTGTTTGAGATGATTCTCGCTGCCATGTTTATGCCAGTCTAGACACACATGATTCCCTTACGGAGACATATCAATACATAGGTTTTAAGATTTTTACTAGTCAGATCTATTCCTCTGCGGGAAATATGGGGTTTTGAGTCCCTTTCACTAAGGAAGGTGTAGGTCTTGTCTATTCCACAGTTGGTTTTAGAAACGGTACGTGTGCTTATATCAAACTCTGGTTTTATGCATCACCCCACATCTCCTTCCACCATAAGCAGGCATAAGAGTGTTTTCTAAATGTGAGACTCTGTTCTCTTTCCTAACTCAGTTTATGTGTAGCCATGTTTAGAGGATCATCATAAGTGATATATTATGATAAGTTTCTTTTTCTGTGTGACTTATTTCACTTAGATTCATCGTTGCTGAATCCACTCACTTTGCTGCTCCTGGTCTTATGACATTGATTTCATGGCTGAGGGATATTTCATCGTACATAGGTACCACAATTTTTTGAACCATTTTTATATTTCCTGGGGTATTTAAGGTGTACCCAAGTTGAGGTTCTTGTAAGCAGTGCAGCCCTAAGTTGGGGTGGCTCTGTCTTATTGATTTTCAGTTTTCCCAAGGTATATTCCCTAGACTGGAAGTGCCCTTGGCTCTGTAGCTCTGTTGTTTTCTTGTTTTAGGGAACGCAATGCACTCCTCCAGGGAGGCAGTTGGCAATTTACATCCCGTCCATCAGCATAATATGGCTCCCTGTTCTCCAGGGCCTGTCTTGCCTTTCTATTTTTTACACATTTTGTGGATGTCCCTTTTGACCGGTGGGAAGTGATACTTCTTTGTAGTGCAGATTTGCATTGCCCGCTTGCTTGCTTGGCCAAAAAGGGCGTATGCGTTTTCTCCTGAATATATTCAGGAGAAAACGCATACGCCCCTTTTGGCCAAGTGCGTCATTGTCGAAGTTGTGCCCCTCTTCCTGTGCTTTAAAGGCGATTCCAACGTACCTCTTGAAATCTGTTTCCTGCTATTCTGCCTCGCTTTCAAGTCCACCTCGTTGCCTTCCGTGAACAGATTTTTGGACGATAGTTGTCCTTTATTACTCTGCCAGTTTGTGAATTGCTGTGCCCCTGAGCTCCATTTTTCAACTCGTTTTTTGTGAGCTGTACGCAAGTCCAAAATTTTGGTTCAGGACCTATACTGGTTCCCGGTGGGTGGCTGAGACTCTGGTTAATTCTTCTTCCTGCCGGGAAATTAGACTGACATATGCCCGTCCAAATGCCTAACAGCTAGTCTCTGATTGGTTCTCCCTCTTCCCTTCCATCCTCTGCCAAATTGGCAACCTGTGCGAACCAGGAGGTTAAAGGGGTTGTCTCTCCAAGTTGGGAGATTGATAGTAAAGCTGTTGGAAAGTCAAAGCGGAGCACCAGGAGAGGGACTACTCGTTGAGTTTTAGAAACCTTTTGTATTCACAGTGTGTCCATTCTGTAGGGTTCCCGTACATGTTATATATATAGTAATATTCCCTTCAACATGGAGATTTGGGACCCATGGAATGGGGGCCATGCATTTTTGCTTTATAGGGTCTGCATTTGCTCACCCAATCTCACCAATCCTCTCAGTCCCAAGTGTCCAGCCTTATGCCACATCCAGCTGTCATTGTAGATAGGGTCATTCCAGGTTTCATCAGAGACCCTGAAGGAATTGTAAAGAATTTCCCTGTTTTTTGTTTTGTTTTTGAAATTCCTTTTTATAGTGGGTTGCATATGATTCTCGCTGCCATGTTTATGCCAGTCTAGACACACTTGATTCCCTTATAGAGACATATCAATACAGAGGTTTTAAGATTTTTACTAGTCAGATCTATTCTTCTGCAAGATACATGGAGTTTGAGTCCCTTTCACTGCGGAAGGTGTAGGTCTTGTCTATTCCAAAGTTGGTTTTAGAAACGTTACACGAGCTTATATCAAACTCTGGTTTTATACATCACCCCACCTCTCCTTCTCCCTTAATCAGGAATAAGAGTGTTTTCTAAATGTGAGACTCTGTTCTCTTTCCTAACTCACCTCATGTGTAGCCATGTTTACAGGATCTTCATAAGTGATATCTTATGATAAGTTTCTTTTTTCTGTGTGACTTATTTCACTTAGAATCATCGTACCTGAATCCACTCACTTTGCTGCTCCTGGTCTTATGACATTGATTTCATGGTTTAGGGATATTCCATCGTACAAAAGTACCACAGTTTTTTGAACCATTTTTATATTTCCTGGGATATTTAAGGTGTACCCAAGTTGAGGTTCTTTTAAGCAGTGCAGCCCTAAGTTGGGGTGGCTCTGTCTTATTGATTTTCAGTTTTCCCAAGGTATATTCCCTAGACTGGAAGTGCCCTTGGCTCTGTAGCTCTGTTGTTTACTTGTTTTAGGGAACGCAATGCACTCCTCCAGTGAGGCAGTTGGCAATTTACATCCCGCCCATCAGCATAACAAGGCTCCCTGTTCTCCAGGGCGTGTCTTGCCTTTCTGGTTTTTACACATTTTGTGGATGTCCCTTTTGACCGGTGGGAAGTGATACTTCTTTGTAGTGCAGATTTGCATTGCCCGCTTGCTTGCTTGGCCAAAAAGGTGCGTATGCGTTTTCTCCTAAATATATTCAGGAGAAAACGCATACACCCCTTTTGGCCAAGTGCGTCATTGTCGAAGTGGTGCCCCTCTTCCTGTGCTTTAAAGGCGATTCCAACGTACCTCTTGAAATCTGATTCCTGCTCTTCTGCCTCGCTTTCAAGTCCACCTCGTTGCCTTCCGTCAACAGATTTTTGGACAATAGTTGTCCTTTATTACTCTGCCAGTTTGTGAATTGCTGTGCCCCTGAGCTCCATTTTTCAACTCGTTTTTTATGAGCTGTACGCAAGTCCAAAATTTTGGTACAGGACCTATACTGGTACCCGGTGGGTGGCTGAGACTCTGGTCAATACTTCTTCCTGCCGGAAAATTAGAGTGACATGTGCCCGTCCAAATGCCTAACAGCTACTCTCTCATTGGTTCTCCCTCTTCCCTTCCACCCTCTGCCAAATTGGCAACCTGTGCGAACCAGGAGGTTAAAGGGGTTGTCTCTCCAAGATGGGAGATTGATAGTAAAGCAGTTGGAAATTCAAACCCGAGCACCAGGAGAGGGACTACTCGTTGAGTTTTAGAAACCTTTTGTATTCACAGTGTGTCCATTCTCTAGGTTTCCCGTACATGTTATAGCTGTAGTAATATTCCCTTCAACATGGAGAGTTGGGACCCGTGGAGTGGGGGCCATGCATTTTTGCTTTAAAGTGTCTGCATTTGCTCACCCAATCTCACCAATCCTCTCAGTCCCAACTGTCTAGCCTTATGCCACATCCAGCTGTCATTGTTGATAGGGTCATTCCAGGATTCATCAGAGACCCTGAAGGAAATGTAAAGAATTTCCCAGTTTTTTGCTTTTGTTCTTGAAATTCCTTTTTATAGTGGGTTTGAGCTGATTCTCGCTGCCATGTTTATGCCAGTCTAGACACACTTGATTCCCTTACAGACACATATCAATACATAGGTTTTAATATTCTTACTTGTCAGATCTATTCCTCTGTGGGAAATATGGGGTTTTGAATCCCTTTCACTGGGGAAGGTGTAGGTCTTGTCTGTACCACAGTTGGTTTTAGTAATGGTACCTGTGCTTATATCAAACTCTGGTTTTATGCATCAACCCACCTCTCCTTTCCCCTTAAGCAGGCATAAGAGTTTTTTCTAAATGTGAGACTCTGTTCTCTTTCCTAACTCAGTTCATGTGTAGCCATGTTTACAGGATCTTCATAAGTGATATCTTATGATAAGTTTCTTTTTCTGTGTGACTTATTACACTTAGAATCATCGTACCTGAATCCACTCACTTTGCTGCTCCTGGTCTTTTGACATTGATTTCATGGCTGAGGGATATTCCACCGTACATAAATACCACAGTTTTTTGATCCATTTTTTTATTTCCTGGGATATTTAAGGTGTACCCAAGTTCAGGTTCTTGTAAGCAGTGCAGCCCTAAATTTGGGGGTGGCTCTGTCTTATTGATTTTCAGTTTTCCCAAGGTATATTCCCTAGACTGGAAGTGCCCTTGGCTCTGTAGCTCTGTTGTTTACTTGATTTAGGGAACGCAATGCACTCCTCCATTGAGGCAGTTGGCAATTTACATCCCGCCCATCAGCATAACAAGGCTCCCTGTTCTCCAGGGCCTGTCTTGCCTTTCTGGTTTTTACACATTTTGTGGATGTCCCTTTTGACCGGTGGGAAGTGATACTTCTTTGTAGTGCAGATTTGCATTGCCCGCTTGCTTGCTTGGCCAAAAAGGGGCGTATGCGTTTTCTCCAGAATATATTCAGGAGAAAACGCATACGCCCCTTTTTGCCAAGTGCGTCATTGTCGAAGTTGTGCCCCTCTTCCTGTGCTTTAAAGGCGATTCCAACGTACCTCTTGAAATCTGTTTCCTGCTATTCTGCCTCGCTTTCAAGTCCGCCTCTTTGCCTTCCGTCAACAGATTTTTGGACGATAGTTGTCCTTTATTACTCTGCCAGTTTGTGAATTGCTGTGCCCCTGAGCTCCATTTTTCAACTCGTTTTTTGTGAGCTGTAGGCAAGTCCAAAATTTTGCTTCAGGACCTATACTGGTTCCCGGTGGGTGGCTGAGACTCTGGTCAATACTTCTTCCTGCCGGGAAATAAGAGTGACATGTGCCCGTCCAAATGCCTAACAGCTACTCTCTCATTGTTTCTCCATCTTCCCTTCCACCCTCTGCCAAATTGGCAACCTGTGCGAACCAGGAGGTTAAAGGGGTTGTCTCTCCAAGTTGGGAGATTTATAGTAAAGCAGTTGGAAAGTCAAACCGGAGCACCAGGAGAGGGACTACTCGTTGAGTTTTAGAAAACTTTTGTATTCACAGTGTGTCCATTCTCTAGGATTCCCGTACATGTTATAGCTGTAGTAATATTCCCTTCAACATGGAGAGTTGGGACCCATGGAGTGCGGGCCATGCATTTTTGCATTAAAGTGTCTGCATTTGCTCACCCAATCACACCAATCCTCTCAGTCCAAAGTGTCTAGCCTTATGCCACATCCAGCTGTCATTGTAGATAGGGTCATTCCAGGTTTCATCAGAGACCCTGAAGGAAATATAAAGAATTTCCCGGTTTTTTGGTTTTGTTTTTGAAATTCCTTTTTATAGTGGGTTTGAGCTGATTCTCGCTGCCATGCTTATGCCTGTCTAGACACACTTGATTCCCTAACGGAGACATATCAGTACATAGGTTTTAAGATTCTTACTAGTCAGATCTATTCCTCTGTGGGAAATATGGGGTTTTGAGTCCCTTTCACTGAGGAAGGTGTAGTTCTTTTGTATTCCACAGGTTGTTTTAGAAACGGTACCTGTGCTTATATCAAACTCTGGTTTTATGCATCAACCCACATCTCCTTCCCCATAAAACAGACATAACAGTGTTTTTTAAATGTGAGACTCTGTTCTCTTTCCTAACTCAGTTCATGTGTAGCCATGTGTACAGGATCTTCCTAAGTGATATCATATGATAAGTTTCTTTTTCTGTGTAAATTATTTCACTTAGTATCATCGTACCTGAATCCACTCACTTTGCTGCTCCTTGTCTTATGAAATTGATTTCATGCCTGAGGGATATTCCATCGTACATAATTACCACAGTTTTTTGAACCATTTTTATATTTCCTGGGATATTTAAGGTGTACCCAAGTTGAGGTTATTGTAAGCCATGCAACACTAAATTTGGGTGTGGCTCTGTCTTATTGATTTTCAGGTTTCCCAAGGTATATTCCCTAGACGGGAAGTGCCCTTGTCTCTGTAGCTCTGCTGTTTACTTGTTTTAGGGAACAGAATGCACTCCGCCAGTGAGGCAGTTGGCAATTTACATCCCGCCCATCAGCATAACAAGGCTCCCTGTTCTCCAGGGCCTGTCTTGCCTTTCTGGTTTTTACACATTTTGTGGATGTCCCTTTTGACCGGTGGGAAGTGATACTTCTTTGTAGTGCAGATTTGCATTGCCCGCTTGCTTGCTTGGCCAAAAAGGGCGTATGCGTTGTCTCCTGTATATATTCAGGAAAAAACGCATTCGCCCTTTTTGGCCAAGTGCATCATTGTCGAAGTTGTTCCCCTCTTCCTGTGTTTTAAAGGCGATTCCAGCGTACCTCTTGAAATCAGTTTCCTGCTATTCTGCCTCGCTTTCTAGTCCGCTCGTTGCCTTCCCTCAACAGATTTTTGGACGATAGTTGTCCTTTATTACTCTGCCAGTTTGTGAATTGCTGTGCCCCTGAGCCCCATTTTTCAACTTGTTTTTTGTGAGCTAAACGCAAGTGCAAAATTTTGCTTCAGGAACTCTACTGGTTCCCGGAGGATGGCTGAGACTTTGGTTAATTTTTCTTCCTGCCGGGTAATAAGAGTGACATGTGCCCATCCAAATCCCTAAAAGCTAGTCTCTCATTGGTTCTCCCTCTTCCCTTCCATCCTCTGCCAAATTGGCAAACGGTGCGAACCAGGAGCTTAAAGGGGCTGTCTCTCCAAGTTGGAAGATTGATAGTAAAGCAGTTGAAAAGTCAAACCAGAGCACCAGGAGTGGGACTACTCGTTGAGTTTTAGAAACCTTTTGTATTCGCAGTGTGTCCATTCTCTAGGTTTCCCGTACATGTTATAGCTGTAGTAATATTCCCTTCAACCTCGAGAGTTGGGACCCATGGAATGGGGGCCATGCATTTTTGCTTTAAAGGGTCTGCATTTGCTCATCCAATCTCACCAATCCTCTCAGTCTCAAGTGTCCAGCCTTATGCCACATCCAGCTGTCATTGTAGATAAGGTCATTCCAGGTTACATCAGAGACCCTGAAGGAATTGTAAAGAATTTCCCTGTTTTTTGTTTTGTTTTTGAAATTCCTTTTTATAGTGTGTTTGAGATGATTCTCGCTGCCATGTTTATGCCAGTCTAGACACACATGATTCCCTTACGGAGTCATATCAATACATAGGTTTTAAGATTTTTACTAGTCAGATCTATTCCTCTGCGGGAAATATGGGGTTTTGAGTCCCTTTCACTAAGGAAGGTGTAGGTCTTGTCTATTCCAATGTTGGTTTTAGAAACGGTACGTGTGCTTATATCAAACTCTGGTTTTATGCATCACCCCACATCTCCTTCCACCATAAGCAGGCATAAGAGTGTTTTCTAAATGTGAGACTCTGTTCTCTTTCCTAACTCAGTTTATGTGTAGCCATGTTTAGAGGATCATCATAAGTGATATATTATGATAAGTTTCTTTTTCTGTGTGACTTATTTCACTTAGATTCATCGTTGCTGAATCCACTCACTTTGCTGCTCCTGGTCTTATGACATTGATTTCATGGCTGAGGGATATTTCATCGTACATAGGTACCACAATTTTTTGAACCATTTTTATATTTCCTGGGATATTTAAGGTGTACCCAAGTTGAGGTTCTTGTAAGCAGTGCAGCCCTAAGTTGGGGTGGCTCTGTCTTATTGATTTTCAGTTTTCCCAAGGTATATTCCCTAGACTGGAAGTGCCCTTGGCTCTGTAGCTCTGTTGTTTACTTGTTTTAGGGAACGCAATGCACTACTCCAGGGAGGCAGTTGGCAATTTACATCCCGTCCATCAGCATAATATGGCTCCCTGTTCTCCAGGGCCTGTCTTGCCTTTCTATTTTTTACACATTTTGTGGATGTCCCTTTTGACCGGTGGGAAGTGATACTGCTTTGTAGTGCAGATTTGCATTGCCCGCTTGCTTGCTTGGCCAAAAAGGGCGTATGCGTTTTCTCCTGAATATATTCAGGAGAAAACGCATACGCCCCTTTTGGCCAAGTGCGTCATTGTCGAAGTTGTGCCCCTCTTCCTGTGCTTTAAAAGCGATTCCAACGTACCTCTTGAAATCTGTTTCCTGCTATTCTGCCTCGCTTTCAAGTCCACCTCGTTGCCTTCCGTGAACAGATTTTTGGACGATAGTTGTCCTTTATTACTCTGCCAGTTTGTGAATTGCTGTGCCCCTGAGCTCCATTTTTCAACTCGTTTTTTGTGAGCTGTACGCAAGTCCAAAATTTTGGTTCAGGACCTATACTGGTTCCCGGTGGGTGGCTGAGACTCTGGTTAATTCTTCTTCCTGCCGGGAAATTAGACTGACATATGCCCGTCCAAATGCCTAACAGCTAGTCTCTGATTGGTTCTCCCTCTTCCCTTCCATCCTCTGCCAAATTGGCAACCTGTGCGAACCAGGAGGTTAAAGGGGTTGTCTCTCCAAGTTGGGAGATTGATAGTAAAGCTGTTGGAAAGTCAAAGCGGAGCACCAGGAGAGGGACTACTCGTTGAGTTTTAGAAACCTTTTGTATTCACAGTGTGTCCATTCTGTAGGTTTCCCGTACATGTTATATATATAGTAATATTCCCTTCAACATGGAGATTTGGGACCCGTGGAATGGGGGCCATGCATTTTTGCTTTATAGGGTCTGCATTTGCTCACCCAATCTCACCAATCCTCTCAGTCCCAAGTGTCCAGCCTTATGCCACATCCAGCTGTCATTGTAGATAGGGTCATTCCAGGTTTCATCAGAGACCCTGAAGGAATCGTAAAGAATTTCCCTGTTTTTTGTTTTGTTTTTGAAATTCCTTTTTATAGTGGGTTGCATATGATTCTCGCTGCCATGTTTATGCCAGTCTAGACACACTTGATTCCCTTATAGAGACATATCAATACAGAGGTTTTAAGATTTTTACTAGTCAGATCTATTCTTCTGCAAGATACGTGGAGTTTGAGTCCCTTTCACTGCGGAAGGTGTAGGTCTTGTCTATTCCAAAGTTGGTTTTAGAAACGTTACACGAGCTTATATCAAACTCTGGTTTTATACATCACCCCACCTCTCCTTCTCCCTTAATCAGGAATAAGAGTGTTTTCTAAATGTGAGACTCTGTTCTCTTTCCTAACTCGGTTCATGTGTAGCCATGTTTACAGGATCTTCATAAGTGATATCTTATGATAAGTTTCTTTTTTCTGTGTGACTTATTTCACTTAGAATCATCGTACCTGAATCCACTCACTTTGCTGCTCCTGGTCTTATGACATTGATTTCATGGCTTAGGGATATTCCATCGTACAAAAGTACCACAGTTTTTTGAACCATTTTTATATTTCCTGGGATATTTAAGGTGTACCCAAGTTGAGGTTCTTGTAAGCAGTGCAGCCCTAAGTTGCGGTGGCTCTGTCTTATTGATTTTCAGTTTTCCCAAGGTATATTCCCTAGACTGGAAGTGCCCTTGGCTCTGTAGCTCTGTTGTTTACTTGTTTTAGGGAATGCAATGCACTCCTCCAGGGAGGCAGTTGGCAATTTACATCCCGCCCATCAGCATAATATGGCTCCCTGTTTTCCAGGGCCTGTCTTGCCTTTCTATTTTTTACACATTTTGTGGATGTCTCTTTTGACCGGTGGGAAGTGATACTTCTTTGTAGTGCAGATTTGCATTGCCCGCTTGCTTGCTTGGCCAAAAAGGGCGTATGCGTTTTCTCTTGAATATATTCAGGAGAAAATGCATACGCCCCTTTTGGCCAAGTGCGTCATTGTCGAAGTTGTGCCCCTCTTCCTGTGCTTTAAAGACGATTCCAACGTACCTCTTGAAATCTGTTTCCTGCTATTCTGCCTCATTTTCAAGTCCGGCTCGTTGCCTTCCGTCAACAGATTTTTGGACGATATTTGTCCTTTATTACTCTGCCAGTTTGTGAATTGCTGTGCCCCTGAGCTCCATTTTTCAACTCGTTTTTTGTGAGCTGTACGCAAGTCCAATATTTTGCTTCAGGACCTATACTGGTTCCCGTTGGGTGGCTGAGACTCTGGTTAATTCTTCTTTCTGCCGGGAAATTAGAGTGACATGTGCCCGTCCAAATGCCTAACAGCTACTCTCTCATTGGTTCTCCCTCTTCCCTTCCATCCTCTGCCAAATTGGCAACCTGTGCGAACCAGGAGGTTAAAGGGGGTGTCTCTCCAAGTTGGGAGATTGATAGTAAAGCAGTTGGAAAGTCAAAGCGGAGCACCAGGAGAGGGACAACTCATTGAGTTTTAGCAACGTTTTGTATTCACAGTGTGTCCATTCTCTAGGATACCCGTACATGTTATAGATGTAGTAATATTCCCTTCAACCTGGAGAGTTGGGACCCATGGAATGGGGCCATGCATTTTTGCTTTAAAGGGTCTGCATTTGCTCACCCAATCTCCCCAATCCTCTCAGTCCTAAGTGTCCAGCCTTATGCCATATCCAGCTGTCATTGTAGATAGGGTCATTCCAGGTTTCATCAGAGACCCTGAAGTAATTGTAAAGAATTTCCCTGTTTTTTGGTTTTGTTTTTGAAATTCCTTTTTATAGTTGGTTCGAGCTGATTCTTGCTGCCATGTTTATGCCAGTCGAGACACACTTGATTCCCTTACAGAGACATATCAATACATAGGTTTTAAGATTCTTACTAGTCAGATCTATTCCTCTGCGGGAAATATGGGGTTTTGAGTCCCTTTCACTGAGGAAGGTGTAGGTCTTTTCTATTCCACAGGTGGTTATAGAAACGGTACCTGTGCTTATATCAAACTGTGGTTTTATGCATCACCCCACCTCTCCTTCCTCTTTAAGCAGGAATAAGAGTGTTTTCTAAATGTGAGACTCTGTTCTCTTTCCTAACTCAGTTCATGTGTAGCCATGTGTACAGGATATTCCTAAGTGGTATCTTATGATCAGACTCTTTTTCTGTGTGACTTATTTCACTTAGAATCATCATACATGAATCCACTCACTTTGGTGCTCCTGGTCTTATGACATTGATTTCATGGCTGAGGGATATTTCAGGGTACATAGGTACCACAATTTTTTGAACCATTTTTATATTTCCTGGGATATTTAAGGTGTACCCAAGTTGAGGTTCTTGTAAGCAATGCAGCCCTAAATTTGGGGGTGGCTCTGTCTTATTGATTTTCAGTTTTCCCAAGGTATATTCCCTCTACGGGATGTGCCCTTGGCTCTGTAGCTCTGCTGTTTACTTGTTTTAGGGAACACAATGCACTCCTCCAGTAAGGCAGTTGGCAATTTACATCCCGCCCATCAGCATAACAAGGCTCCCTGTTCTCCAGGGCCTGTCTTGCCTTTCTGGTTTTTACATATTTTGGGGATGTCCCTATTGTCCGGTGGGAAGTGATACTTCTTTGTAGTGCAGATTTGCATTGCCCGCTTCCTTGCTTGGCCAAAAAGGATGTATGTGTTTTCTCCTGAATATAATCAGGAGAAAACGCATACGCCCTTTTTGGCCAAGTGCATCATTGTCGAAGTTGTGCCCCTCTTCCTGTGCTTTAAAGGCGATTCCAACGTACCTCTTGAAATCTGTTTCCTGCTATTCTTCCTCGCTTTCAAGTCCGCCTCGTTGCCTTCCCTCAACAGATTTTTGGACGATAGTTGTCCTTTATTACTCTGCCAGTTTGTGAATTGCTGTGCCCCTGAGCTCCATTTTTCAACTCGTTTTTGTGAGCTGAACGCAAGTCCAAAATTTTGGTTCAGGACCTATACTGGTTCCCGTTGGGTGGCTGAGACTTTGTTTGATTATTCTTCCTGCTGGGAAATTAGAGTGACATGTGCCTGTCCAAATGCCTAACAGCTACTCTCTCATTGGTTCTCCCTCTTCCCTTCCATCCTCTGCCAAATTGGCAACCTGTGTGAACCAGGAGCTTAAAGGGGCTGTCTCTCCAAGTTGGAAGATTGATAGTAAAGCAGTTGGAAAATCAAACCGGAGCACCAGGGGAGGGACTATTCATTGAGTTTTAGAAACATTTTGTATTCGCAGTGTGTCCTTTCTCTAGGTTTCCCGTACCTGTTATAGCTGTAGTAATATTCCCTTCAACCTGGAGAGTTGGGACCCATGGAATGGGGGCCATGCATTTTTGCTTTAAAGGCTCAGCATTTGCTCACCCAATCTCACCAATCCTCTCAGTCCCAAGTGTCCAGCCTTATGCCACATCCAGCTGTCATGGTAGATAGGGTCATTCCAGGTTTCATCAGAGACCCTGAAGGAATTGTAAAGAATTTCCCTGTTTTTTGTTTTGTTTTTGAAATTCCTTTTTATAGTGGGTTTGAGCTGATTCTCGCTGCCAGGTTTATGCCAGTCTAGACACACTTGATTCCCTTACGGAGACATATCAATACATAGGTTTTAAGATTTTTACTAGTCAGATCTATTCCTCTGTGGGAAATATGGGGTTTTGAGTCCCTTTCACTGAGGAAGGTGTAGGTCTGTCTATTCCACAGTTGGTTTTAGAAATGGTACCTGTGCTTATATCAAACTCTGGTTTTATGCATCACCCCACCTCTCCTTTCCCCTTAAGAAGGCATAAGATTGTTTTCTAAATGGGAGACCCTGTTCTCTTTCCTAACTCTGTTCATGTGTAGCCATGTTAACAGGATCTTCATATGTGATATCTTATGATAAGTTTCTTTTTCTGTGTGACATATTTCACTTAGAATCATCGCACCTGAATCCACTCACTTTGGTGCTCCTGGTCTTATAACATTGATTTAATAGCTGAGGTATATTCCATCGTACATAAATACCACAGTTTTTGGAACCATTTTTATATTTCCTGGGATATTTAAGGTGTACCCAATTTCAGGTTCTTGTAAGCTGTGTAGCCCTAAATTTGGGTTGGCTCTGTCTTATTGATTTTCAGTTTTCCCAAGGTATATTCCCTAGACTGGAAATGACCTTGGCTCTGTAGCTCTGTTGTTTACTTGTTTTAGGGAACTCAATGCACTCTTCCAGTGAGGCAGTTGGCAATTTACATCCCGCCCATCAGCATAACAGGGCTCCCTGTTCTCCAGGGCCTGTGTTGCCTTTCTAGTTTTTACACATTTTGTGGATGTCCCTTTTGACCGGTGGGAAGTGATACATCTTTGTAGTGCAGATTTGCATTGCCCGCTTGCTTGCTTGGCCAAAAAGGGCGTATGCGTTTTCTCCTGAATATATTCAGGAGAAAACGCATACGCCGTTTTTGGCCAAGTGCGTCATTGTCGAAGTTGTGCCCCTCTTCCTGTGCTTTAAAGACGATTCCAACGTACCTCTTGAAATCTGTTTCCTGCTATACTGCCTCGGTTTCAAGTCCGCCTAGTTGCCTTCCCTCAACAGATTTTTGGATGATAGTTGTCCTTTATTACTGTGCCAGTTTGTGAATTGCTGTGCCCCTGAGCTACATTTTTCAACTCGTTTTTTGTGAGCTGCACGCAAGTCCAAAATTTTGGTTCAGGACCTATACTTTTTCCCAGTGGGTGGCTGAGACTCTGGTTAATTCTTCTTCCTGCCGGGAAATTAGAGTGACATGTGCCCGTCCAAATGCCTAACAGCTACTCTCTCATTGGTTCTCCCTCTTCCCTTCCATCCTCTGCCAAATTGGCAACCTGTGCGAACCAGGAGGTTAAAGGGGTTGTCTCTCCAAGTTGGGAGATTGATAGTAAAGCAGTTGGAAAGACAAACCGGAGCACCAGGAGAGGGACTACTCGTTGAGTTTTAGAAATCTTTTGTATTCACAGTGTGTCCATTCTCTAGGTTTCCTGTACATGTTATAGCTGTTCTAATATTCCCTTCAATATGGAGTGTTGGGACCCATGGAATGGGGCCATGCATTTTTACTTTAAAGGGTCTGCATTTGCTCACCCAATCTCACCAATCCTCTCAGTCCCAAGTGTCCAGCCTTATGCCACATCCAGCTGTCATTATGCATAGGGTCATACCAGGTTTCATCAGAGACCCTGAAGGAAATGGAAAGAATTTCCCTGTTTTTTGGATTTGTTTTTGAAATTCCCTTTTATAGTGGGTTTCAACTGATTCTCGCTGCCATGTTTATTCCAGTCTAGACACACTTGATTCCCTTACAGAGACATATCAATACATAGGTTTTAAGATTCTTACTAGTCAGATCTATTCCTCTGCGGGAAATATGGTGTTTTGAGTCCCTTTCACTGAGGAAGGTGTAGGTCTTGACTATTCCACCGTTTTTTTTAGAAATTGTACCTATGCTTATATCAAACTCTGGTTTTATGCATCACCCCACCTCTCCTTTCCCCTTAAGCAGGCATAAGAGTATTTTCTAAATGTGAGACTCTGTTCTCTTTCCTAACTCAGTTCATGTGTAGCCATGTTTACAGGATCTTCCTAAGTGATATCTTATGATAAGTTTCTTTTTCTGTGTGACTTATTTCACTTAGAATCATCGTACCTGAATCCACTCACTTTGCTGCTCCTGGTCTTATGACATTGATTTCATGGCTGAGGGATATTCCATCGTACATAAATACCGCAGTTTTTTGAACCATTTTTATATTTCCTGGGATATTTAAGTTGTACCCAAGTAGAGGTTCTTGTAATCAGTGCAGCCCTAAATTTGGGGGTGGCTCTCTCTTATTTATTTTCAGTTTTCCCAAGGTATATTCCCTCGACGGGATGTGCACTTGGCTCTGTAGCTCTGCTGTTTACTTGTTTTATGGAACACAATGAACTCCTCCAGTAAGGCAGTTGGCAATTTACATCCCGCCCATCAGCATAACAAGGCTCCCTTTTCTCCAGGGCCTGTCTTGCCTTTCTGGTTTTTACACATTTTGTGGATGTCCCTATTGACCGGTGGGAAGTGATACTTCTTTGTAGTGCAGAATTGCATTGCCCGCTTCCTTGCTTGGCCGAAAAGGACGTATGTGTTTTCTCCTGAATATAATCAGGAGAAAACGCATACGCCCTTTTTGGCCAAGTGCATCATTGTCGAAGTTGTGCCCCTCTTCCTGTGCTTTAAAGGCGATTCCAACGTACCTCTTGAAATCGGTTTCCTGCTATTCTGCCTCGCTTTCAAGTCCGCCTCGTTGCCTTCCCTCAACAGATTTTTGGACGATAGTTGTCCTTTATTACTCTGCCAGTTTGTGAATTGCTGTGCCCCTGAGCTCCATTTTTCAACTCGTTTTTTGTGAGCTGAACGCACGTCCAAAATTTTGGTTCAGGACCTATACTGGCTCCCGGTGGGTGGCTGAGACTTTGGTTGATTATTCTTCCTGCTGGGAAATTAGAGTGACATGTGCCTGTCCAAATGCCAGCAGCTACTCTCTCATTGGTTCTCCCTCTTCCCTTCCATCCTCTGCCAAATTGGCAACCTGTGTGAACCAGGAGCTTAAAGGGGCTGTCTCTCCAAGTTGGAAGATTGATAGTAAAGCAGTTGGAAAGTCAAACCGGAGCACCAGGGGAGGGACTATTCATTGAGTTTTAGAAACATTTTGTATTCGCAGTGTGTCCTTTCTCTAGGTTTCGCGTACATGTTATAGCTGTAATAATATTCCCTTCAACCTGGATAGTTGGGACCCATGGAATGGGGGCCATGCATTTTTGCTTTAAAGGCTCAGCATTTGCTCACCCAATCTCACCAATCCTCTCACTCCCAAGTGTCCAGCCTTATGCCACATCCAGCTGTCATTGTAGATAGGGTCATTCCAGGTTTCATCAGAGACCCTGAAGGAATTGTAAAGAATTTCCCTGTTTTTTGTTTTGTTTTTGAAATTCCTTTTTATAGTGGGTTTGAGCTGATTCTCGCTGCCAGGTTTATGCCAGTCTAGACACACTTGATTCCCTTACGGAGACATATCAATACATAGGTTTTAAGATTTTTACTAGTCAGATCTATTCCTCTGTGGGAAATATGGGGTTTTGAGTCCCTTTCACTGAGGAAGCTGTAGGTCTTGTCTATTCCACAGTTGGTTTTAGAAATGGTACCTGTGCTTATATCAAACTCTGGTTTTATGCATCACCCCACCTCGCCTTTCCCCTTAAGCAGGCATAAGAGTGTTTTCTAAATGGGAGATTCTGTTCTCTTTCCTAACTCAGTTCATGTGTAGCCATGTTTACAGGATCTTCATAAGTGATATCTTATGATAAGTTTCTTTTTCTGTGTGACATATTTCACTTAGAATCATCGTACCTGAATCCACTCACTTTGCTGCTCCTGGACTTATGACATTGATTTCATAGCTGAGGGATATTCCATCGTACATAAATACCACAGTTTTTTGAACCATTTTTATATTTCCTGGGATATTTAAGGTGTACCCAAGTTGAGGTTCTTGTAAACAGTGCAGCCCTAAATTTGGGTTGCCTCTGTCTTATTGATTTTCAGTTTTCCCAATGTATATTCCCTAGACTGGAAGTGCCCTTGGCTCTGTAGCTGTGTTGTTTACTTGTTTTAGGGAACTCAATGCACTCTTCCAGTGAGGCAGTTGGCAATTTACATCCCGCCCTTCAGCATAACAGGGCTCCCTGTTCTCCAGTGCCTGTGTTGCCTTTCTAGTTTTTACACATTTTGTGGATGTCCCTTTTGACCGGTTGGAAGTGATACATCTTTGCAGTGCAGATTTGCATTGCCCGCTTGCTTGCTTGGCCAAAAAGGGCGTATGCGTTTTCTCCTGAATATGTTCAGGAGAAAACGCATACGCCCTTTTTGGCCAAGTGCGTCATTGTCGAAGTTGTGCCCCTCTTCCTGTGCTTTAAAGGCGATTCCAACGTACCTCTTGAAATCTGTTTCCTGCTATTCTGCCTCGGTTTCAAGTCCGCCTAGTTGCCTTCCCTAAACAGATTTTTGGATGATAGTTGTCCTTTATTACTGTGCCAGTTTGTGAATTGCTGTGCCCCTGAGCTCCATTTTTCAACTCGTTTTTTGTGAGCTGCACGCAAGTCCAAAATTTTGGTTCAGGACCTATACTGGTTCCTGGTGGGTGGCTGAGACTCTGGTTAATTCTTCTTCCTGCCGGGAAATTAGAGTGACATGTGCCCGTCCAAATGCCTAACAGCTACTCTCTCATTGGTTCTCCCTCTTCCCTTCCATCCTCTGCCAAATTGGCAACCTGTGCGAACCAGGAGGTTAAAGGGGTTGTCTCTCCAAGTTGGGAGATTGATAGTAAAGCAGTTGGAAAGTCAAACCGGAGCACCAGGAGAGGGACTACTCGTTGAGTTTTAGAAATCTTTTGTATTCACAGTGTGTCCATTCTCTAGGTTTCCTGTACATGTTATAGCTGTTGTAATATTCCCTTCAATATGGAGTGTTGGGACCCATGGAATGGGGGCCATGCATTTTTGCTTTAAAGGGTCTGCATTTGCTCACCCAATCTCACCAATCCTCTCAGTCCCAAGTGTCCAACCTTATGCCACATCCAGCTGTCATTATACATAGGGTCATTCCAGGTTTCATCAGAGACCCTGAAAGAAATGTAAAGAATTTCCCTGTTTTTTGGATTTGTTTTTGAAATTCCCTTTTATAGTGGGTTTGAGCTGATTCTCGCTGCCATGTTTATTCCAGTCTAGACACACTTGATTCCCTTACAGAGACATATCAATACATAGGTTTTAAGGTTCTTACTAGTCAGATCTATTCCTCTGCGGGAAATATGGGGTTTTGAGTCCCTTTCACTGAGGAAGGTGTAGGTCTTGTGTGATCCACAGTTTGTTTTAGAAATGGTACCTGTGCTTATATCAAACTCTGGTTTTATGCATCACCCCACCTCTCCTTTCCCCTTAAGCAAGCATAAGAGTGTTTTCTAAATGTGAGACTCTGTTCTCTTTCCTAACTCAGTTCATGTGTAGCCATGTTTACAGGATCTTCATAAGTGATATCTTATGATAAGTTTCTTTTTCTGTGTGACTTATTTCACTTAGAATCATCGTACCTGAATCCACTCACTTTGCTGCTCCTGGTCTTATGACATTGATTTCATGGCTGAGGGATATTCCATCGTACATAAATACCACAGTTTTTTGAACCATTTTTATATTTCCTGGGATATTTAAGTTGTACCCAAGTTGAGGTTCTTGTAAGCAGTGAAGCCCTAAATTTGGGGATGGCTCTGTCTTATTGATTTTCAGTTTTCCCAAGGTATATTCCCTAGACTGGAAGTGCCCTTGGCTCTGTAGCTCTGTTGTTTACTTGTTTTAGGGAACGCCATGCACTCCTCCAGGGAGGCAGTTGGCAATTTACATCCCGCCCATCAGCATTATATGGCTCCCTGTTCTCCAGGGCCTGTCTTGCCTTTCTATTTTTTACACATTTTGTGGATGTCCCTTTTGACCGGTGGGAAGTGATACTTCTTTGTAGTGCAGATTTGTATTGCCCGCTTGCTTGCTTGGCCAAAAAGGGCATATGCGTTTTCTCCTGAATATACTCAGGAGAAAACGCTTACGCCCTTTTTCGCTAAGTGCGACATTGTCGAATTTGTGCCCCTCTTCCTGTGCTTTAAAGGCGATTCCAACGTACCTCTTGAAATCTGTTTCCTGCTATTCTGCCTCGCTTTCAAGTCCGCCTCGTTGCCTTCCCTCAACAGATTTTTGGAAGATAGTTGTCCTTTATTACTCTGCCAGTTTGTGAAATGCTGTGCCCCTGAGCTCCATTTTTCAACTCGTTTTTTGTGAGCTGTACGCAAGTCAAAAATTTTAGTTCAGGACCTATACTGGTTCCCGGTGGGTGGCTGAGACTCTGGTTAATTCTTCTTCCTGCCGGGAAATTAGAGTGACATGTGCCCGTCCAAATGCCTAACAGCTACTCTCTCATTGGTTCTCCCTCTTCCCTTCCATCCTCTGCCAAATTGGAAACCTGTGCGAACCAGGAGGTTAAAGGGGTTGTCTCTCCAAGTTGGGAGATTGATAGTAAAGCAGTTGGAAATTGAAAGCGGAGCACCAGGAGAGGGACTACTCGTTGAGTTTTAGAAACCTTTTGTATTCACAGTGTGTCCATTCTGTAGGTTTCCCGTACATGTTATAGATATAGTAATATTCCCTTCAACATGGAGATTTGGGACCCATGGAATGGGGGCCATGCATTTTTCTTTAAAGGGTCTGCATTTGCTCACCCAATCTCACCAATCCTCTCAGTCCCAAGTGTCCAGCCTTATGCCACATACAGCTGTCATTGTAGATAGGGTCATTCCAGGTTTCATCAGAGACCCTGAAGGAATTGTAAAGAATTTCCCTGTTTTTTGTTTTGTTTTTGAAATTCCTTTTTATAGTGGGTTTGAGATGATTCTCGCTGCCATGTTTATGCCAGTCTAGACACACTTGATTCCCTTACGGAGACATATCAATACATAGGTTTTAAGATTTTTACTAGTCAGATCTATTCCTCTGCGGGAAACATGTGGTTTGAGTCCCTTTCACTGCGGAAGGTGTAGGTCTTGTCTATTCCAAAGTTGTTTTTAGAAACGTTACCCGTGCTTATATCATACTCTGGTTTTATGCATCACCCCACATCTCCTTTCCCCTTAATCAGGCATAACAGTGTTTTCTAAATGTGAGACTCTGTTCTCTTTCTTAAATCAGTTCATGTGTAGCCATGTTTACAGGATCTTCATAAGTGATATCTTATGATAAGTTTCTTTTTTCTGTGTGACTTATTTCACTTAGAATCATCGTACCTGAATCCACTCACTTTGCTGCTCCTGGTCTTATGACATTGATTTCATGGCTTAGGGATATTCCATCGTACAAAAGTACCACAATTTTTTGAACCATTTTTATATTTCCTGGGATATTTAAGGTGTACCCAAGTTGAGGTTCTTGTAAGCAGTGCAGCCCTAAGTTGGGGTGGCTCTGTCTTATTGATTTTCAGTTTTCCCAAGGTATAATCCCTAGACTGGAAGTGCCCTTGGCTCTGTAACTCTGTTGTTTACTTGTTTTAGGGAACGCAATGCACTCCTCCAGGGAGGCAGTTGGCAATTTACATCCCGCCCATCAGCATAATATGGCTCCATGTTCTCCAGGGCCTGTCTTGCCTTTCTATTTTTTACACATTTTGTGGATGTCCCTTTTGACCGGTGGGAAGTGATACTTCTTTCTAGTGGAGATTTGCATTGCCCGCTTGCTTGCTTGGCCAAAAAGGGCCTATGTGTTTTGTCTTGAATATATTCAGGAGAAAACGCATACGCCCCTTTTGGCCAAGTGCGTCATTGTCGAAGTTGTGCCCCTCTTCCTGTGCTTTAAAGGCGATTCCAACGTACCTCTTGAAATCTGTTTCCTGATATTCTGCCTCGCTTTCAAGTCCGCCTCGTTGCCTTCCCTCAACAGATTTTTGGACGATAGTTGTCCTTTATTACTCTGCCAGTTTGTGAATTGCTGAGCCCCTGAGCTCCATTTTTCAACTCGTTTTTTGTGAGCTGTACGCAAGTCCAAAATTTTGGTTCAGGACCTATACTGGTTCCCATTGGCTGGCTGAGACTCTGGTTAATTCTTCTTCCTGCCGGGAAATTAGAGTGACATGTGCCCGTCCAAATGCCTAACAGCTACTCTCTCATTGGTTCTCCTTCTTCCCTTCCATCCTCTGCCAAATTGGCAACCTGTGCGAACCAGGAGGTTAAAGGGATTGTCTCTCCTAGTTGGGAGATTGATAGTAAAGCAGTTGGAATGTCAAAGCACAGCACCAGGAGAGGGACAACTCATTGAGTTTTAGCAACCTTTTGTATTCACAGTGTGTCCATTTTCTAGGTTTCCCGTACATGATATAGATGTAGTAATATTCCCTTCAACCTGGAGAGTTGGGACCCATGGAATGGGGGCCATGCATTTTTGCTTTAAAGGGTCTGCATTTGCTCACCCAATCTCACCAATCCTCTCAGTCCAAAGTGTCCAGCCTTATGCCACATCCAGCTGTCATTGTAGATAGGGTCATTCCAGGTTTCATCAGAGACACTGAAAGAATTGTAAAGAATTTCCCTGTTTTTTGGTTTTGTTTTGGAAATTCCTTTTTATAGTGGGTTTGAGCTGATTCTCGCTGCCATGTTTATGCCAGTCGAGACACACTTGATTCCCTTATGGAGACATATCAATACATAGGTTTTTAGATTCTTACTAGTCAGATCTATTCCTCTGCGGGAAATATGGGGTTTTGAGTCCCTTTCACTGAGGAAGGTGTAGGTCATTTCTATTCCACAGGTGGTTTTAGAAACGGTACCTGTGCTTATATCAAACTCTGGTTTTATGCATCACCCCACCTCTCCTTCCCCATTAAGCAGGAATAAGAGTGTTTTCTAAATGTGAGACTCTGTTCCCTTTCCTAACTCAGTTCATGTGTAGCAATGTTTACAGGATCTTCCTAAGTGATATCTTATGATCAGATTATTTTTCTGTGTGACTTATTTCACTTAGAATCATCGTACCTGAATCCACTCACTTTGCTGCTCCTGGTCTTATGACATTGATTTCATGGCTGAGGGATATTTCATCGTACATAGTTACCACAATTTTTTGAACCATTTTTATATTTCCTGGGATATTTCAGGTGTACCAAAGTTGAGGTTCTTGTAAGCAATGCAGCCCTAAATTTGTGGGTGGCTCTGTCTTATTGATTTTCACTTTTTCCAAGGTATATTCAGTAGACGGAATGTGCCCTTGGCTCTGTAGCTCTGTTGTTTACTTGTTTTAGGGAACACAGTGCACTCCTCCAGGGAGGCAGTTGGCAATTTACATCCCACCCATCAGCATAACAAGGCTCCCTGTTCTCCAGGGCCTGTCTTGCATTTCTGTGTTTTACACATTTTGGGGATGTCCCTTTGACCGGTGGGAAGTGATACTTCTTTGTAGTGCAGATTTGCATTGCCCGCTTGCTTGCTTGGCCAAAAAGGGCGTATGCGTTTTCTCCTGAATATATTCAGGAGAAAAAGCATACGCCCTTTTTGACCAAGTGCATCATTGTCGAAGTTGTGCCCCTCTTCCTGTGCTTTAAAGGCGATTCCAACGTACCTCTTGAAATCTGTTTCCTACTATTGTGCCTCGCTTTCAAGTCCGCCTCGTTGCCTTCCCTCAACAGATTTTTGGACGATAGTTGTCCTTTATTACTCTGCCAGTTTGTGAATTGCTGTGCCCGTGAGCTCCATTTTTCAACTCGTTTTTTGTGAGCTGAACACAAGTCCAAAATTTTGGTTCAGGACCTATACTGGTTCCCGGTGGGTGGCTGAGACTTTTGTTGATTATTCTTCCTGCCGGGAAATTAGAGTGACATGTGCCTGTCCAAATGCCTAACAGCTACTCTCTCATTGGTTCTCCCTCTTCCCTTCCATCCTCTGCCAAATTGGCAACCTGTGTGAACCAGGAGCTTAAAGGGGCTGTCTCTCCAAGTTGGAAGATTCATATTAAAGCAGTTGGAAAGTCAAACCGGAGCACCAGGGGAGGGAGTATTCGTTGAGTTTTAGAAACATTTTGTATTCGAAGTGTGTCCATTCTCTAGGTTTCCCGTACATGTTATAGCTGTAGAAATATTCCATTCAACCTGGAGAGTTGGGACCCATGGAATGGGGGCCATGCATTTTTGCTTTAAAGGGTCTGCATTTGCTCACCCAATCTCAACAATCCTCTCAGTCCCAAGTGTCCAGCCTTATGCCACATCCAGCTGTCATTGTAGATAGGGTCATTCCAGGTTTCATCAGAGACCCTGAAGGAATTGTAAAGAATTTCCCTGTTTTTTGTTTTGTTTTTGAAATTCCTTTTTATAGTGTGTTTGAGATGATTTTCGCTGCCATGTTTATGCCAGTCTAGACACCCTTGATTCCCTTACGAAGACTTATCAATACATAGGTTTTAAGATTTTTACTAGTCAGATCTATTCCTCTGCAGGAAATATGGGGTTTTGAGTCCCTTTCACTGCGGAAGGTGTAGGTCTTTTCTATTCCAAAGTTGGTTTTAGAAACGATACCCGTGCTTATATCAAACTCTGGTTTTATGCATCACCCCACTTCTCCTTACCCCTTAAGCAGGCATAACAGTGTTTTTTAAATGTGAGACTCTGTTCTCTTTCTTAAATCAGTTCATGTGTAACCATGTTTACAGGATCTCCATAAGTGATATCTTATGATAAGTTTCTTTTTTCTGTGTGACTTATTTCACTTAGAGTCATCCTACCTGAATCCACTCACTTTGCTGCTCCTGGTCTTATGACATTGATTTCATGACTGAGGGATATTCCATCGTACAAAAGTACCACAATTTTTTGAACCATTTTTATATTTCCTGGGATATTTAAGGTGTACCCAAGTTGAGGTTCTTGTAAGCAGTGCAGCCCTAAGTTGGGGTGGCTCTGTCTTATTGATTTTCAGTTTTCCCAAGGTATATTCCCTAGACAGGAAGTGCCCTTGGCTCTGTAGCTCTGTTGTTTACTTGTTTTAGGGAACACAGTGCACTCCTCCTGTTAGGCAGTTGGAAATTTACATCCCGCCCATCAGCATAACAAGGCTCCCTGTTCCCCAGGGCCTGTCTTGCCTTTCTGGTTCTTACACATTTTGTGGATGTTCCTTTTGTCCGGTGGGAAGTGATACTTCTTTATACTGCAGATTTGCATTGCCCGCATGCTTCCTTGGCCAAAATGGGCGTATGATTTTTCTCCTGAATATATTCAGGAGAAAACGCATACGCCCTTTTTGGCCAAGTGCATCATTGTCGAAGTTGTGCCCCTCTTCCTGTGCTTTAAAGGCGATTCCAAGGTACCTCTTGAAATATGTTTCCTGCTATTCTGCCTCGCTTTCAAGTCCGCCTCGTTGCCTTCCGTCAACAGATTTTTGGACGATAGTTGTCCTTTATTACTCTGCCAGTTTGTGAATTGCTGAGCCCCTGAGCTCCATTTTTCAACTCGTTTTTTGTGAGCTGAACGCAAGTCCAAAATTTTGGTTCAGGACCTATAATGGTTCCCGTTGGGTGGCTAAGACTTTAGTTAATTCTTCTTCCTGCCGGGAAATTAGAGTGACATGTGCCCGTCCAAATGCCTAACAGCTAGTCTCTCATTTGTTCTCCCTCTTCCCTTCCATCCTCTGCCAAATTGGCAACCTGTGCGAACCAGGAGCTTAAAGGGGCTGTGTCTCCAAGTTGGGAGATTGATAGTAAAGCAGTTGGAAAGTCAAACCAGAGCACCAGGAGAGGGACTATTCATTGAACTTTAGAAACCTTTTGTATTCAGAGTGTGTCCATTCTCTAGGTATCCCGTACATGTTATAGCTGTAGTAATATTCCCTTCAACATGGAGAGTTGGGTCCATGGAATGGGGGCCATGCATTTTTGCTTTAAAGGGTCTGCATTTGCTCACCCAATCTCACCAATCATGTCAGTTCCAAGTGTCCAGCCTTATGCCACATCCAGCTGTCATTGTAGATAGGGTCATTCCAGGTTTCATCAGAGACCCTGAAGGAAATGCAAAGAATTTCCCTGTTCTTTGGTTTTGTTTTTGAAATTCCTTTTTATAGTGGGTTTGAGCTGATTCTCGCTGCCATGTTTATGCCAGTCTAGACACACTTGATTCCCTTACGGAGACATATCAATACATAGGTTTTAAAATTCTTACTAGTCAGATCAATTCCTCTGCGGGAAATATGGGGTTTTGAGTCCCTTTCATTGAGGAAGGTGTAGGTCTTGTCTATTCCAAAGTTGGTTTTAGAAATGGTACCTGTGCTTATGTCAAACTTTGGTTTTATGCATCACCCCGCCTCTCCTTCCCCCTTAAGGAGTCATAAGGGTGTTTTCTAAATGTGAGACTGTGTTCTCTTTCCTAACTCACTTCATGTGTAGCCATGTTTACAGGATATTCATAAGTGATATCTTATGATAAGTTTCTTTTTCTGTGTGACTTATTTCATTTAGAATCATCGTACCTGAATCCACTCACTTTGCTGCTCCTGGTCTTATGACATTGATTTCATGGCTGAGGGATATTCCATCGTACATAAATACCACAGTTTTTGGAACCATTTTTATATTTCCTGGGATATTTAAGGTGTACCCAAGTTGAGGTTCTTGTAAGCAGTGCAGCCCTAAGTTTGGGGGTGGCTCTGTCTTATTGATTTTCAGTTTTCCCAAGGTATATTGCCTAGACTGGAAGTGCCCTTGGCTCTGTAGCTCTGTTGTTTACTTGTTTTAGGGAACACAATGCACTCCTCCAGTGAGGCATTTGGCAATTTACATCCCGCCCATCATCATAACAAGGCTCCCTCTTCTCCAGGGCATGTCTTGCCTTTCTGGTTTTTACACATTTGTGGATGTCCCTTTTGACCGGTGGGAAGTGATACTTCTTTGTAGTGCAGATTTGCATTGCCCGCTTGCTTTCTTGGCCAAAAAGGGCGTATGCGTTTTCTCCTGAATATATTCAGGAGAAAACGCATACGCCCTTTTTGGCCAAGTGCGTCATTGTCGAAGTTGTGCCCCTCTTCCTGTGCTTTAAAGGCGATTCCAACGTACCTCTTGAAATCTGTTTCCTGCTATTCTGCCTCGCTTTGAAGTCCGCCTCGGTGCCTTCGCTCAACAGATTTTTGGACGATAGTTGTCCTTTATTACTCTGCCAGTTTGTGAATTGCTGTGCCCCTGAGCACCATTTTTCAACTCGTTTTTTGTGAGCTGTACGCAAGTCCAAAATTTTGGTTCAGGATCTATACTGGTTCCCGGTGGGTGGCTGAGACTCTGGTTAATTCTTCTTCCTGCCAGAAAATTAGAGTGACATGTGCCCGTCCAAATGTCTAACAGCTACTGTCTCATTGGTTCTCCCTCTTCCCTTCCATCCTCTGCCAAATTGGCAACCTGTGCGAACCAGAAGTTTAAAGGGGCTGTCTCTCCAATTTGGGAAATTGATAGTAAAGCAGTTGCAAAGTCAAACCGGAGCACCAGGAGAGGTTCTATTCGTTGAGTTTTAGAAACCTTTTGTATTCAGAGTGTGTCCATTCTCTAGGTTTCCATTACATGTTATATCTGTAGTAATATTCCCTTCAACATGGAGAGTTGGGACCCATGGAATGGGGGCCATGCATTTTTGCTTTAAAGGGTCTGCATTTGCTCACCCAATCTCACCAATCCTCTCAGTCCCAAGTGTCCAGCCTTATGCCACATCTAGCTGTCAGTGTAGATAGGGTAATTCCAGGTTTCATCAGAGACCCTGAAGGAATTGTAAAGAATTTCCCTGTTTATTGGTTTTGTTTTTGAAATTCCTTTTTATAGTGGGTTTGAGCTGATTCTCGCTGCCATGTATATTCCAGTCTAGACAAACCTGATTCCCTTACGGAGACATATCAATACATAGGTTTTAAGATTCTTACTAGTCAGATCTATTCCTCTGCGGGAAATATGGGGTTTTGAGTCCCATTCACTGAGGAACGTGTAGGTCTTGTCTATTCCACAGTTGGTTTTAGAAATGGTACCTGTGCTTATATCAAACTCTGGTTTTATGTATCACCCCACATCTCCTTTCCCCTTAAGCAGGCATAAGAGTGTTTTCTAAATGTGAGACCCTGTTCTCTTTCCTAACTCTGTTCATGTGTAACCATGTTAACAGGATCTTCATATGTGATATCTTATGATAAGTTTCTTTTTCTGTGTGACATATTTCACTTAGAATCATCGCACCTGAATCCACTCACTTTGGTGCTCCTGGTCTTATGACATTGATTTAATAGCTGAGGTATATTCCATCGTACATAAATACCACAGTTTTTGGAACCATTTTTATATTTCCTGGGATATTTAAGGTGTACCCAAGTTGAGGTTCTTGTAAGCAGTGCAGCCCTAAATTTGGGGGTGGCTCTGTCTTATTGATTTTCAGTTTTCCCAAGGTATTTTCCCTAGACTGGAAGTGCCCTTGGCTCTGTAGCTCTGTTGTTTATTGTTTTAGGGAACGCAATGCACTCCTCCAGTGAGGCAGTTGGCACTTTACATCCCGCCCATCAGCATAAAACGGCTACCTATTCTCCAGGGCCTGTCTTGCCTTTCTGGTTTTTACACATTTTGTGGATGTCCCTTTTGACCGGTGGGAAATGATACTTCTTTGTAGGGCAGATTTGCATTGCCCGCTTGCTAGCTTGGCCAAAAAGGGCGTATGCATTTTCTCCTGAATATATTCAGGAATATATTCAGGAGAAAACGCATACGCCCTTTTTGGCCAAGTGCGTCATTGTCGAAGTTGTGACCCTCTTCCTGTGCTTTAAAGGCGATTCCAACATACCTCTTGAAATCTGTTTCCTGCTATTCTGCCTCGCTTTCAAGTCCGCCTCGATGCCTTCCCTCAACAGATTTTTGGACGATAGTTGTCCTTTATTACTCTGCCAGTTTGTGAATTGCTGTGCTACTGAGATCCATTTTTCAACTCGTATTTGTGAGCTATACGCAAGTCCAAAATTTTGGTTCAGGACCTATACTGGTTCCCGGTGCGTGGCTGAGACTTTGGTTAATTCTTCTTCCTGCCGGGAAATTAGAGTGACATGTGCCCGTCCAAATGCCTAATAGCTACTCTCTCATTGGTTCTCCCTCTTCCCTTCCATATTCTGCCAAATTGGCAACATGTGCGAACAAGGAGTTTAAAGGGGATGTCTCTCCATGTTGGGAGATTGATAGTAAAGCAGTTGGAAAGTCAAACCAGAGCACCAGGAGAGGGACTATTCGTTGAGTTTTAGAAACCTTTTGTATTCACAGTGTGTCCATTCTCTAGGTTTCCCGTACATGTTATAGCTGTAGTAATATTCCCTTCAACATGGAGAGTTGAGACCCAGAGAATGGGGGCCATGCATTTTTGCTTTAAAGGGTCTGCATTTGCTTACCCAATCTCACCATTCCTCTCAATCCCAAGTGTCCAGCCTTATACCACATCCAGCTGTCATTGTAGATAGGGTCATTCCAGGTTTCATCAGAGACCCTGAAGGAATTGTAAAGAATTTCCCTGTTTTTGGTTTTGTTTATGAAATTCCGTTTTATAGTGGGTTTGACCTGATTCTCGCTGCCATGTTTATGCCAGTCTGGACAAGCGTGATTCCCTTACATAGACATATCAATACATAGGTTTTAAGTTTCTTACTAGTCAGATCTATTGCTCTGAGGGAAATATGGGGTTTTGAGTCCCTTTCACTGAGGAAGGTGTAGGTCTTGTCTATTCCAAAGTTGGTTTTAGAAATGGTACCTGTGCTTATGTCAAACTCTGGTATTATGCATCACCCCACCTCTCCTTCCCCCTTAAGCAGGCATAAGAGTGTTTTCTAAATGTGAGACTCTGTTCTCTTTCCTAACTCACTTAATGTGTAGCCATGTTTACAGGATCTTCATAAGTGATATCTTATGATAAGTTTCTTTTTCTGTGTGACTTATTTCACTTAAAATCATCGTACCTGAATCCACTCACTTTGCTGCTCCTGGTCTTATGACATTGATTTCATGTCTTTGGGATATTCCATCGTACATAAGTACCAAAATTTTTTGAACCATTTTTATATTTCCTGGGATATTTAAGGTGTACCCAAGTTGAGGTTCTTGTAAGCAGTGCAGCCCTAAATTTGGGGGTGGCTCTGTGTTATTGATTTTCAGTTTTCCCAAGGTATATTCCCTAGACTGGAAGTGCCCTTGGCTCTGTAGCTCTGTTGTTTACTTGTTTTAGGGAACGCAATGCACTCCTCCTGTGTGGCAGTTGGCAATTTACATCCCGCCCATCAGCATAACAAGGCTCCCTGTTCTCCAGGGCCTGTCTTGCCTTTCTGGTTTTTACACATTTGTGGATGTCCCTCTGAAACGGTGGGAAGTGATACTTCTTTGTAGTGCAGATTTGCATTGCCCGCTTGCTTGCTTGGCCAAAAAGGGCGTATGTGTTTTCTCCTGAATATATTCAGGAGAAAAAGCATACAACCTTTTTGGCCAAGTGTGTCAATGTCGAAGTTGTGCCCCTCTTCCTTTGCTTTAAATGTGAATCCAACATACCTCTTGAAATCTGTTTCCTACTATTCTGCCTCGCATTCAAGTCCTCCTCGTTGCCTTTCCTCAACAGATTTTTGGACGATAGTTGCCCTTTATTACTCTGCCAGTTTGTGAATTGCTGTGCCCCTGAGCTCAATTATTGAACTGGTTTTATGTGAGTTGTACGCAAGTCCAAAATTTTGGTTCAGGACCTATACTGGTTCCCGGTGGGTGGCTGAGACTCTGGTTAATTCTTCTTCCTGCCGTGAAATTAGAGTGACATGTGCCCGTCCAAATGTCTAACAGCTACTGTCTCATTAGTTCTCCCACTTCCCTTCCATCCTCTGCCAAATTGGCAACCTGTGTGAACCAGGAGGTTAAAGGGGTTTTCTCTCCAAGTTGGGAGATTGATAGTAAAGCAGTTGGAAAGTCAAAGCGGAGCACCAGGAGAGGGACTACTCGTTGAGTTTTAGAAACCTTTTGTATTCACAGTGTGTCCATTCTCTAGCTTTCCCGTACATGTTATAGCTGTAGTAATATTCCCTTCAACATGGAGAGTTGGGACCCATGGAATGGGGGCAATGCATTTTTGCTTTAAAGGGTCTGCATTTGCTCACCCAATCTCACCAATCCTCTGAGTCCCAAGTGTCCAGCCTTATGCCACATCCAGCTGTCATTGTAGATAGGGTCATTCCAGGTTTCATCAGAGACCCTGAAGGAAATGTAAAGAATTTCCCTGTTTTTTGGATTTGTTTTTGAAATTCATTTTTATAGTGCGTTTGAGCTGATTCTCGCTGCAATGTTTATGCCTCTCTAGACACACTTGATTCCCTTACAGAGACATATCAATACATATGTTTTAAGATTCTTACTAGTCAGATCTATTCCTCTGCGTGAAATATGGGGTTTTGAGTCCCTTTCACTGAGGAAGGTGTAGGTCTTGTCTATTCCACAGTTGGTTATAGAAATGGTACCTGTGCTTATATCAAACTCTGCTTTTATGCATCACCCCACCTCTCCTTTCCCCTTAAGCAGGCATAAGAGTGTTTTCTAAATCTGAGACTCTGTTCTCTTTCCTAACTCAGTTCATGTGTAGCCATGTTTACAGCATCTTCATAAGTGATATCTTATGGTAAGTTTCTTTTTCTGTGTGACTTATTTCACTTAGAATCATCGTACCTGAATCCACTCACTTTGCAGCTCCTGGTCTTATGACATTGATTTCATGGCTGAGGGATATTCCATCGTACATAAATACCACAGTTTTTGGAACCATTTTTATATTTCCTGGGATATTTAAGGTGTACCCAAGTTCAGGTTCTTGTAAGCAGTGCAGCCCTAAATTTGGGGGTGGCTCTGTCTTATTGATTTTCAGTTTTCCCAAGGTATATTCCCTAGACTGGAAGTGCCCTTGGCTCTGTAGCTCTGTTGTTTACTTGTTTTAGGGAACGCAATGCACTCCTCCAGTGAGGCAGTTGGCAATTTACGTCCCGCCCATCAGCATAACAATGTTCCCGGTTCTCCACGGCCTGCCTTGCCTTTCTGGTTTTTACACATTTTGTGGATGACCCTTTTGACTGGTGGAAAGTGATACTTCTTTGTAGTGCAGATTTGCATTGCCCGCTTGCTTGCTTGGCGAAAAAGGGCGTATGCGTTTTCTCCTGAATATATTCAGGAGAAAACGCATACGCCCTTTTTGGCCAAGTGTGTCATTTTCGAAGTTGTGCCCCTCTTCCTATGCTTTAAAGGCGATTCCAACGTACCTCTTGAAATCTGTTTCCTGCTATTCTGCCTCGCTTTCAAGTCCGCCTCGTTGCCTTCCCTGAAGAGGTTTTTGGACGATAGTTGTCCTTTAATACCCTGCCTGTTTGTGAATTGCTATGCCCTTGAGCTCCATTTTTCAACTCGTTTTTTGTGAGTTGTACGCAAGTCCAAAATTTCGGTTCAGGACCTATACTGGTTCCCGGTGGGTGGCTGAGACCCTGGTTAATTCTTCTTCCTGCCGGGAAATTAGAGTGACATGTGCCTGTACAAATGCCTAACAGCTACTCTCTCATTGGTTCTCCCTCTTCCCTTCCATCCTCTTGCAAATTGGCAATGTGTGTGAACCAGGAGGTTAAAGGGTTTGTCTCTCCAAGTTGGGAGATTGATAGTAAAGCAGTTGGAAAGTCAAACCACAGTACCAGGAGAGGGACTACTCGTTGAGTTTTAGAAACCTTTTGTATTCACAGTGTGTCCATTCTGTAGGTTTCCCGTACATGTTATAGCTATAGTAATATTCCCTTCAACATGGAGAGTTGGGACCCATGGAATGGGGGCCATGCATTTTTGCTTTAAATGGTCTGCATTTGCTCACCCAATCTCACCAATCCTCTCAGTCTCAAGTGTCCAGCCTTATGCCACATCCAGCTGTCATTGTAGATAGGGTCATTCCAGGTTTCATCAGAGACCCTGAAGGAAATGTAAAGAATTTCCCTGTTTGTTGGTTTTGTTTTTGAAATTCCTTTTTATAGTGCGTTTGAGCTGATTTTCGCTGCCATGTTTATGCCAGTCTACACACTTGATTCCCTTCCGGAGACATATCAATACATAAGTTTTAGGATTGTTACTAGTCAGATATATTCCTCTGCGGGAAATATGGGGTTTTGAGTCCCTTTCACTGAGGAAGGTGTAGGTCTTGTCTATTCCAAAGTTGGTTTTAGAAAAGGTACCTGTGCTTATGTCAAACTCTGGTTTTATGCATCACCCCACCACTCCTTCCCCCTTAAGCAGGCATAAGAGTGTTTTCTAAATGTGAGACTCTGTTCTCTTCCCTAACTCAGTTCATGTGTAGCCATGTTTACAGGATCTTCATAAGTGATATCTTATGATAAGTTTCTTTTTCTGTGTGACTTATTTCACTTAGAATCATCGCACCTGAATCCACTCACTTTGCTGCTCCTGGTCTTATGACATTGATTTCATGGCTGAGGGATATTCCATCGTACATAAATACCACAGTTTTTGGAACCATTTTTTATATTTCCTGGGATATTTAAGGTGTACCCAAGTTGAGGTTCTTGTAAGCAGTGCAGCCCTAAATTTGGGGGTGGCTCTGTCTTATTGGTTTTCAGTTTTCCCAAGGTATATTCCCTAAACTGGAAGTGTCCTTGGCTCTGTAGGTCTGTTGTTTAGTTGTTTTAGGGAACGCAATGCACTCCTCCAGTTAGGCAGTTGGCAATTTACATCCCACCCATCAGCATAACAAGGTTCCCTGTTCTCCAGGGCCTGTCTTGCCTTTCTGGTTTTTACACATTTTGTGGATGTCCCTTTTGACAGGTGGGAAGTGATACTTTTTTGTAGTGCAGATTTGCATTGCCCGCTTGCTTGCTTGGCCAAAAAGGGCGTATGCGTTTTCTCCTGAATATATTCAGGAGAAAATGCATACGCCCTTTTTGGCCAAGTGCGTCATTGTCGAAGTTGTGCCCCTCTTCCTGTGCTTTAAAGGCGATTCCATCGTACCTCTTGAAATCTGTCTCCTGCTATTCTGCCTCACATTCAAGTCCTCCTCGTTGCCTTTCGTCAACAGATTTTTAGACGATAGTTGTCCTTTATTACTCTGCCAGTTTGTGAATTGCTGTGCCCCAGAGCTCCATTTTTCAACTCGTTTTTTATGAGCTGTACGCAAGTCCAAAATTTTGGTTCAGGACCTATACTGTGTTCCGGTGGGTGGCTGAGACTCTGGTTAATTCTTCTTCCTGCCGGGAAATTAGAGTGACATGTGCCCGTCCAAATGCCTAACAGCTACTCTCTCATTGGTTCTCTCTCTTCCCTTCCATCCTATGCCAAATTGGCAACCTGTGCGAACCAGGAGGTTAAAGGTGTTGTCTCTCCAAGTTGGGAGATTTATAGTAAAGCAGTTGGAAAGTCCAACCGGATCACCAGGAGATGGACTACTCGTTGAGTTTTAGAAACCTTTTGTATTCACAGTGTGTCCATTCTCTAGGATTCCCGTACATGTTATAGCTGTAGTAATATTCCCTTCAACATGGAGAGTTGGGACCCATGGAAAGGGGACCATGCATTTTTGCTTTAAAGGGTCTGCATTTGCTCACCCAATCTCACCAATCCTCTCAGTCCCAAGTGTCCAGCCTTATGCCACATCCAGCTGTCATTGTAGATAGGGTCATTTCAGGTTTCATCAGAGACCCTGAAGGAAATGTAAAGAATTTCCCTGTTTTTTGGTTTTGTTTTTGAAATTCCTTTTTATAGTGGGTTTGAGCTGATTCTCGCTGCCATGTTTATGCCAGTCTAGACACACTTGATTCCCTTACAGAGACATATCAATACATAGGTTTTAAGATTCTTACTAGTCAGATCTATTCCTCTGCGGGAAATATGGGGTTTTGAGTCCCATTCACTGAGGAACGTGTAGGTCTTGTCTATTCCACAGTTGGTTTTAGAAATGGTACCTGTGCTTATATCAAACTCTGGTTTTATGTATCACCCCACCTCTCCTTTCCCCTTAAGCAGGCATAAGAGTGTTTTCCAAATGTGAGACCCTGTTCTCTTTCCTAACTCAGTTCATGTGTAGCCATGTTAACAGGATCTTCATAAGTGATATCTTATGATAAGTTTCTTTTTCTGTGTGACATATTTCACTTAGAATCATCGTACCTGAATCCACTCACTTTGGTGCTCCTGGTCTTATGACATTGATTTAATAAATGAGTTATATTCCATCGTACATAAATACCACAGTTTTTGGAACCATTTTTATATTTCCTGGGATATTTAAGGTGTACCCAAGTTGAGGTTCTTGTAAGCAGTGCAGCCCTAAATTTGGGGGTGGCTCTGTCTTATTGATTTTCAGTTTTCCCAAGGTATATTCCCTAGACTGGAAGTGCCCTTGGCTCTGTAGCTTTGTTGTTTATTGTTTTAGGGAACGCAATGCACTCCTCCAGTGAGGCAGTTGGCACTTTACCTCCCGCCCATCAGCATAAAAAGGCTACCTATTCTCCAGGGCCTGTCTTGCCTTTCTGGATTTTACACATTTTGTGGATGTCCCATTTGAACGGTGGGAAGTGATACTTCTTTGTAGTGCAGATTTGCATTGCCAGCTTGCTTGCTTGGCCAAAAAGTGCGTATGCATTTTCTCCTGAATATATTCAGGAATATATTCAGGAGAAAACGCATACGCCCTTTTTTGCCAAGTGCGTCATGTCGAACTTGTGCCCCTCTTCCTGTGCTTTAAAGGCGATTCCAACGTACCTCTTGAAATCTGTTTCCTGCTATTCTGCCTCGCTTTCAAGTCCGCCTCGTTGCCTTCCCTCAACAGATTTTTGTGCGATAGTTTTCCTTTATTACTCTGCCAGTTTGTGAACTGCTGTGCCCCTGAGCTCCATTTTTCAACTCGATTTTTGTGAGCTGTACGCAAGTCCAAAATTTTGGTTCAGGACCTATACTGGATCCCGTTGGTTGGCTGAGACTCTGGTTAATTCTTCTTCCTGGCGGGAAATTAGAGTGACATGTGCCCGTCCAAATGCCTAACGGCTACTCTCTCATTGGTTCTCCCTCTTCCCTTCAATCCTCTGCGAAATTGGCAACCTGTGCGAACCAGGAGGTTAAAGGGGTTGTCTCTCCAAGTTGGGAGATTGATAGTAAAGCAGTTGGAAAGTCAAACCGGATCACCACGAGAGGGACTATTCGTTGAGTTTTAGAAACCTTTTGTATTCACAGTGTGTCCATTCTCTAGGATTCCCGTACATGTTATAGCTGTAGTAATATTCCCTTCAACATGGAGAGTTGGGACCCATGGAATGGGGACCATGCATTTTTGCTTTAAAGGGTCTGCATTTGCTCACCCAATCTCACCAATCCTCTCAGTCCCAAGTGTCCAGCCTTATGCCACATCCAGCTGTCATTGTAGATAGGGTCATTTCAGGTTTCATCAGAGACCCTGAAGGAAATGTAAAGAATTTCCCTGTTTTTTGGTTTTGTTTTTGAAATTCCTTTTTATAGTGGGTTTGAGCTGATTCTCGCTGCCATGTTTATGCCAGTCTAGACACACTTGATTCCCTTACAGAGACATATCAATACATAGGTTTTAAGATTCTTACTAGTCAGACCTATTCCTCTGTGGGAAATATGGGGTTTTGAGTCCCTTTCACTGAGGAAGGTGTAGGTCTTGACTATTCCACACTTGGTTTTAGAAATGGTTCCTGTGCTTATATCAAACTCTGGTTTTATGAATCACCCCTCCTCTCCTTTCCCCTTAAGCAGGCATAAGAGTGTTTTCTAAATGTGAGACTCTGTTCTCTTTCCTAACTCAGTTCATGTGTAGCCATGTTTACAGGATCTTCATAAGTGTTATCTTATGATAAGATTCTTTTTCTGTGTGACTTATTTCACTTAGAATCATCGTACCTGAATCCACTCACTTTGCTGCTCCTGGTCTTATGACATTGATTTCATGGCTGAGGGATATTCCATCATACATATATACCATAGTTTTTTGAACCATTTTTATATTTCCTGGGATATTTAAGGTGTACCCATGTTGAGGTTCTTGTAAGCAGTGCAGCCCTAAATTTGGGGGTGGCTCTGTCTTATTGATTTTCAGTTTTCCCAAGGTATATTCCCTAGACCGGAAGTGCCTTTGGCTCTGTAGCTCTGTTGTTTACTTGTTTTAGGGAAAGCAATGCAGTCCTCCTGTGAGGCAGTTGACAATTTATATCCCGCCCCTCAGCATAACAAGGCTCCCTGTTCTCCAGGGCCTGTCTTGACTTTCTGGTTTTTACACATTTTGTGGATGTCCCTTTTGACCGGTGGGAAGTGATACTTCTGTGTAGTGCAGATTTGCATTTCCCGCTTGCTTGCTTGGCCAAAAAGGGCGTATGTGTTTTCTCCTGAATATATTCAGGGGAAAACGCATACGCCCTTTTTGTCCAAGTGCGTCATTGTCGAAGTTGTGCCCCTCTTCCTGTGCTTTAAAGGCGATTCCAACGTACCACTTGAAATCTGTTTCCTGCTATTCTGTCTCGCATTGAAGTCCGCCTCGCTGCCTTCCCTCAACAGATTTTTGGACGATAGTTGTCCTTTATTACTGTGCCAGTTTGTGAATTGCTGTGCCCCAGAGCTCCATTTTAAAACTCGTTTTTTATGAGCTGTACGCAAGTCCAAAATTTTGGTTCAGGACCTATAGTGGTTTCCGGTGGGTGGCTGAGACTCTGGTTAATTCTTCTTCCTGCCGGGAAATTAGAGTGACATGTGCCCGTCCAAATGCCTAACAGCTACTCTCTCATTGGTTCTCCCTCTTCCCTTTCATCCTCTGCCAAATTGGCAACCTGTGCGAACCAGGAGCTTAAAGGGGCTGTCTCTCCAAGTTGGGAGATTGATAGTAAAGCAGTTGGAAAGTCAAACCGGAGCACCAGGAGAGGGACTATTCGTTGAGTTTTAGAAACATTTTGTATTCACAGTGTGTCCATTCTCTAGGTTTCCCATACATGTTATCGCTGTAGTAATATTCCCTTCAACCTGGAGACTTGGGACCCATGGAATGGGGGCCATGCATTTTTGCTTTAAAGTGTCTGCATTTGCTCACTCAATCTCACCAATCCTCTCAGTCCCTAGTGTCCAGGCTTATACCACATCCAGCTATCATTGTAGATAGGGCCATTCCAGGTTTCATCAGAGACCCTGAAGGAATTGTAAAGAATTTCCCTGTTTTTCGGTTTTGTTTGTGAAATTTATTTTTATAGTGGGTTTGAGCTGATTCTCGCTGCCATGTTTATGCCAGTCTAGACACACTTGATTCCCTTACAGAGACATATCAATACATAGGTTTTAAGATTCTTCCTAGTCAGATCTATTCCTCTGTGGGAAATATGGGGTTTTCCGTCCCTTTCATTGAGGAAGGTGTAGGTCTTGTCTATTCCACAGTTGGTTTTAGAAATGGTACCTTTGCTTATGTCAAACTCTGGTTTTATGCATCACCCCACCTCTCCTTCCCCCTTAAGCAGGCATAAGAGTGTTTTCTAAATGTGAGACTCTGTTCTCTTTCCTAACTCAGTTCATGTGTAGCCATGTTTACAGGATCTTCATAAGTGATATCTTATGATAAGTTTCTTTATCTGTGTGACTTATTCACTTAGAATCATCGTACCTGAATCCACTCATTTTGCTGCTCCTGGTCTTATGACATTGATTTCATGGCTGAGGGATATTCCACCGTACATAAATACCACAGTTTTTTGATCCATTTTTTTTATTTCCTGGGATATTTAAGGTGTACCCAAGTTCAGGTTCTTGTAAGCAGTGCAGCCCTAAATTTGGGGTGGCTCTGTCTTATTGATTTTCAGTTTTCCCAAGGTATATTCCCTAGACTGGAAGTGCCCTTGGCTCTGTAGCTCTGTTGTTTACTTGTTTTAGGGAACGCAATGCACTCCTCCACTGAGGCAGTTGGCAATTTACATCCCGCCCATCAGCATAACAGGGCTCCCTGTTCTCCAGTGCCTGTGTTGCCTTTCTAGTTTTTACACATTTTGTGGATGTCCCTTTTGACCGGTTGGAAGTGATACATCTTTGCAGTGCAGATTTGCATTGCCCGCTTGCTTGCTTGGCCAAAAAGGGCATATGCGTTTTCTCCTGAATATATTCAGGAGAAAACGCATACCCCCTTTTTGGCCAAGTGCATCATTGTCGATGTTGTACCCCTCTTCCTGTGCTTTAAAGGCGATTCCAACGTACTTCTTGGAATCTGTTTCCTGTTGTTCTGCCTCGCTTTCAAGTCCGCCTTCTTGCCTTCCCTCAACAGATTTTTGGACGATAGTTGTCCTTTATTACTCTGCCAGTTTGTGAATTGCTGTGCCCCTGAGCTCCATTTTTCAACTCGTTTTTTGTGAGGTGTACGCAAGTCCAAAATTTTGGTTCAGGACCTATACTGGTTCCCTGTGGGTGGCTGAGACTCTGGTTTATTCTTCTTCCTGCCGGGAAATTAGAGTGACATGTGCCCTTCCAAATGCCTAACAGCTACTCTCTCATTGGTTCTCCCTCTTCCCTTCCATCCTCTGCCAAATTGGCATCCTGTGCGAACCAGGAGGTTAAAGGGGCTGTCTCTCCAAGTTGGGAGATTGATATTAAAGCAGTTGGAAAGTCAAACCGGATCAGCAAGAGAGGGACTACTCGTTGAGTTTTAGAAACCTTTTGTATTCACAGTGTGTCCATTCTCTAGGTTTCCCGTACATGTTATAGCTGTAGTAATATTCCCTTCAACATGGAGATTTGGGACCCATGGAATGGGGGCCATGCATTTTTGCTATAAAGGGTCTGCATTTGCTCACCCAATCTCACCAAACCTCTCAGTTCCAAGTGTCCAGCATTATGCCACATCCAGCTGTCATTGTAGATAGTGTCATTCCAGGTATCATCAGAGACCCTGAAGGAAATGTAAAGAATTTCCCTGTTTTTTGGTTTTGTTTTTGAAATTCCTTTTTATAGTGGGTTTGAGCTGATTCTCGCTGCCATATTTTGCCAGTCTAGACACACTTGATTCCCTTACAGAGACATATCAATACATAGGTTTTAAGATTCTTACTTGTCAGATCTATTCCTCTGTGGGAAATATGGGGCTTTGAGTCCCTTTCACTGAGGAAGGTGTAGGTCTTGTGTGATCCACAGTTGGTTTTAGTAATGGTACCTGTGCTTATATCAAAGTCTGGTTTTATGGATCACCCCACCTCTCCTTTCGCCTTAAGCAGGCATAAGAGTGTTTTCTAAATGTGAGACTCTGTTCTCTTTCCTAACTCAGTTCATGTGTAGCCATGTTTACAGGATCTTCATAAGTGATATCTTATGATAAGTTTCTTTTTCTGTGTGAATTATTTCACTTAGAATCATCGTACCTGAATCCACTCATTTTGCTGCTCCTGGTCTTATGACATTGATTTCATGGCTGAGGGATATTCCACCGTACATAAATACCACAGTTTTTTGATCCATTTTTTTATTTCCTGGGATATTTAAGGTGTACCCAAGTTCAGGTTCTTGTAAGCAGTGCAGCCCTAAATTTGGGGTGGCTCTGTCTTATTGATTTTCAGTTTTCCCAAGGTATATTCCCTAGACTGGAAGTGCCCTTGGCTCTGTAGCTCTGTTGTTTACTTGTTTTAGGGAACACAATGCACTCCTCCACTGAGGCAGTTGGCAATTTACATCCCGCCCATCAGCATAACAAGGCTCCCTGTTCTCCAGGGCCTGTCTTGCCTTTCTGTTTTTTACACATTTTGTGGATGTCCCTTTTGACCGGTGGGAAGTGATACTTCTTTGTAGTGCAGATTTGCATTGCCCGCTTGCTTGCTTGGCCAAAAAGGTGCGTATGCGTTTTCTCCTAAATATATTCAGGAGAAAACGCATACGCCCCTTTTGGCCAAGTGCGTCATTGTCGAAGTGGTGCCCCTTTTCCTGTGCTTTAAAGGCGATTCCCACTTACCTCTTGAAATCTGTTTCCTGCTATTCTGCCTCGCTTTCAAGTCCACCTCGTTGCCTTCCGTCAACAGATTTTTGGACAATAGTTGTCCTTTATTACTCTGCCAGTTTGTGAATTGCTGTGCCCGTGAGCTCCATTTTTCAACTCGTTTTTTATGAGCTGTACGCAAGTCCAAAATTTTGGTTCAGGACCTATACTGGTTCGGGGCGGGTGGCTGAGACTCTGGTCAATACTTCTTCCTGCCGGGAAATTAGAGTGACATGTGCCCGTCCAAATGCCTAACAGCTACTCTCTCACTGGTTCTCCCTCTTCCCTTCCACCCCCTGCCAAATTGGCAACCTGTGCGAACCAGGAGGTTAATGGGGTTGTCTCTCCAAGTTGGGAGATTGATAGTAAAGCAGTTGGAAATTCAAACCCGAGCACCAGGAGAGGGAGTACTCGTTGAGTTTTAGAAACCTTTTGTATTCAGTGTTTCCATTCTCTAGGTTTCCCGTACATGTTATAGCTGTAGTAATATTCCCTTCAACATGGAGAGTTGGGACCCATTGAGTGGGGGCCATGCATTTTTGCTTTAAAGTGTCTGCATTTGCTCACCCAATCTCAACAATCCTCTCAGTCCCAAGTGTCCAGCCTTATGCCACATCCAGCTGTCATTGTAGATAGGGTCATTTCAGGTTTCATCAGAGACCCTGAAGGAAATGTAAAGAATTTCCCTGTTTTTTGCTTTCGTTTTTGAAATTCCTTTTTATAGTGGGTTTGAGCTGATTCTCGCTACCATGTTTATGCCAGTCTAGACACACTTGATTCCCTTACGAAGACATATCAATACATAGGTTTTAAGATTTTTACTAGTCAGATCTATTCCTCTGCAGGAAATATGGGGTTTTGAGTCCCTTTCACTGCGGAAGGTGTAGGTCTTGTCTATTCCAAAGTTGGTTTTAGAAACGATACCCGTGCTTATATCAAACTCTGGTTTTATGCATCACCCCACTTCTCCTTACCCCTTAAGCAGGCATAACAGTGTTTTTTAAATGTGAGACACTGTTCTCTTTCTTAAATCAGTTCATGTGTAACCATGTTTACAGGATCTCCATAAGTGATATCTTATGATAAGTTTCTTTTTTCTGTGTGACTTATTTCACTTAGAATCATCCTACCTGAATCCACTCACTTTGCTGCTCCTGGTCTTATGACATTGATTTCATGGCTGAGGGATATTCCATCGTACAAAAGTACCACAATTTTTTGAACCATTTTTATATTTCCTGGGATATTTAAGGTGTACCCAAGTTGAGGTTCTTGTAAGCAGTGCAGCCCTAAGTTGGGGTGGCTCTGTCTTATTGATTTTCAGTTTTCCCAAGGTATATTCCCTAGACAGGAAGTGCCCTTGGCTCTGTAGCTCTGTTGTTTACTTGTTTTAGGGAACACAGTGCACTCCTCCTGTTAGGCAGTTGGAAATTTACATCCCGCCCATCAGCATAACAAGGCTCCCTGTTCCCCAGGGCCTGTCTTGCCTTTCTGGTTCTTACACATTTTGTGGATGTTCCTTTTGTCCGGTGGGAAGTGATACTTCTTTATAGTGCAGATTTGCATTGCCCGCATGCTTGCTTGGCCAAAATGGGCGTATGATTTTTCTCCTGAATATATTCAGGAGAAAACGCATACGCCCTTTTTGGCCAAGTGCATCATTGTCGAAGTTGTGCCCCTCTTCCTGTGCTTTAAAGGCGATTCCAACGTACCTCTTGAAATCTGTTTCCTGCTATTCTGCCTCGCTTTCAAGTCCGCCTCGTTGCCTTCCCTCAACAGATTTTTGGAAGATAGTTCTCCTTTATTACTCTGCCAGTTTGTGAATTGCTGTGCCCCTGAGCTCCATTTTTCAACTCGTTTTTTGGAGCTGTACGCAAGTCCAAAATTTTGGTTCAGGACCTTTACTGGTTCCCGGTGGGTGGCTGAGACTCTGGTTAATTCTTCTTCCAGCCGTGAAATTAGAGTGACATGTGCCCGTCCAAATGCCTAACAGCTACTCTCTCATTGGTTCTCCCTCTTCCCTTCCATCCTCTGCCCAATTGGCAACCTGTGCGAACCAGGAGGTTAAAGCTGTTGTCTCTAAATGTTGGGAGATTGATATTAAAGCAGTTGGAAAGTCAAACCGGAGCACAGGGAGAGGGACTATTCGTTGAGTTTTAGAAACCTTTTGTATTCACAGTGTGTCCATTGTCTAGGTTTCCCATACATGTTATAGCTGTAGTAATATTCCCTTCAACCTGGAGAGTTGGGACCCATGGAATGGGGGCCATGCATTTTTGCTTTCAAGGGTCTGCATTTGCTCATCCAATCTCACCAATCTTATCAGTCCCAAGTGTGCAGCCTTATACCACATCCAGCTGTCATTGTAGATAGGGTCATTCCAGGTTTCATCAGAGACCCTGAAGGAAATGTAAAGAATTTCCCTGTTTTTTGGTTTTGTTTATGAAATTCCTTTTTCTAGTGGGTTTGAGCTGAGTCTCGCTGTCATGTTTATGCCAGTCTAGACACACTTGATTCTCTTACAGAGACATATCAATACATAGGTTTTAAGATTCTTACTAGTCAGATCTATTCCTCTGCGGGAAATATGGGGTTTTGAGTCCCTTTCACTGAGGAAGGTGTAGGTCTTGTCTATTCCAAAGTTGGTTTTAGAAATGGTACCTGTACTTATATCAAACTCTGGTTTTATTCATCACCCCACCTCTCCTTTCCCCTTAAGCAGGCATAAGAGTGTTTTCTAAATGTGAGACTCTGTTCTCTTTCCTAACTCAGTTCATGTGTAGCCATGTTTACAGGATCTTCATAAGTGATATCTTACGATAAGTTTCTTTTTCTGTGTGACTTATTTCACTTAGAATCACCGTACCTGAATCCACTCACTTTGCTGCTCCTGGGCTTATGACATTGATTTCATGGCTGAGGGATATTCCATCGTACATAAATACCACAATTTTTTGAACCATTTTTATATTTCCTGGGATATTTAAGGAGTACCCAAGTTGAGGTTCTTGTAAGAAGTGCAGCCCTAAATTTGGGGGTGGCTCTGTCTTATTGATTTTCAGTTTTCCCAAGGTATATTCCCTAGACTGCAAGTGACCTTGGCTCTGTAGCTCTGTTGTTTACTTGTTTTAGGGAACACAATGCACTCCTCCAGTGAGGCAGTTGGCAATTTACATCCCGGCCATCAGCATAAAAAGGCTCCCTGTTCTCCAGGGCCTGTCTTGCCTTTCCGGTTGTTACACATTTGTGGATGTCCCTTTTGAGCAGTGGGAAGTGACACTTCTTTGTAGTGCAGAATTGCATTGGCCGCTTGCTTGCTTGGCTTAAAAGGGCGTATGCGTTTTCTCCTGAATATATTCAGGAGAAAATGCATACGCCCTTTTTGGCCAAGTGCGTCATTGTCGAAGTTGTGCCCCTCTTCCTGTGCTTTAAAGGTGATTCCAACCTACCTCTTGAAATCTGTTTCCTGCTATTCTGTCTCTCTTTAAAGTCCGCCTCGCTGCATTCCCTCAACAGATATTTTGGTCGATAGTTGTCCTTTATTACTCTACCAGTTTGTGAATTGCTGTGCCCCTGAGCTCCATTTTTCAACTCGTTTTTTGTGAGATGTATGTATGTCAAAAATTTTCGTTCAGGACCTATACTTGTTCCCGGTGGGTGGGTGAGACTTTGTTTAATTCTTCTTCTTGCCCGGAATGAGAGTGACATGTGCCCGTCCAAATGCCTAACAGCTACTCTCTCATTGGTTCTCCCTCTTCCCATCCATCCTCTCCCAAATTGGCAACCTGTGCGAACTAGGAGCTTATGGGGCTCTCGCTCCAAGTTGGGAGATTGATAGTAAAGCAGTTGGAAAGTCAAACCGCAGCACCAGGAGAGGGAATATTCGTTGAGATTCAGAAACGTTTTTTATTCACAGTGTGTCCATTCTCTAGGTTTCCCGTACATGTTTTAGCTGTAGTAATATTTCCTTCAACATGGAGAGTTCGGACCCATGGAATGGGGGCCATGCATTTTTGCTTTAAAGGGTCTTCATTTGCTCACCAAATCTCACCAATCCTCTCAGTCCCAAGTGTCCAGCCTTATACCACATCCAGCTGTCATTGTAGATTGGGTCATTCCAGGTTTCATCAGAGACCCTGAAGGAATTGTAAAGAAATTCCCTGTTTATTGGTTTTGTTTTTGTAATTCCTTTCTATAGTGGGTTTGATCTGATTCACGCTCCATGTTTATGCCAGTCTAGACACACTTGATTCCCTTACGGAGACATATGAATACATAGGTTTTAAAATTCTTAATAGTGAGATCTATTACTCTGTGGAAAATATGGGGTTTTGAGTCCCTTTCACTGAGGAAGGTGTAGGTCTTGTCTATTTCACAGTTGGTTTTAGAAACGGTATCTGTGCTTATAACAAACTCTGCTTTTATGCATCACCCCACCTATCCTTCCCCCTTAAACAGGCATAAGAGTGTTTTCTAAATGTGAACTCTGTTCTCTTTCCTAACTGAGTTCATGTGTAGCCATGTTTACAGGATCTTCATAAGTGATATCTTATGATAAGTTTCTTTTTCTGTGTGACTTATTGCACTTAGAATCATCGTACCTGAATCCACTCACTTTGCTGCTCCTGGTCTTATGACATTGATTTCATGGCTGAGGGATATTCCATCGTACGTAAGTACCACAATTTTTTGAACCATTTTTATATTTCCTGGGATATTTAAGGTGTACCCAAGTTGAGGTTCTTGTAAGCAGTGCAGCCCTAAATTTGGGGGTGGCTCTGTCTTATTTATTTTCAGTTTTCCCAAGGTATATTCCCTAGACTGGAAGTGCCCTTGGCTCACTAGCTCTGTTGTTTACTTGTTTTAGGGAACACAATGCACTCCTCCAGTGAGGCAGTTGGCAATATGCATCCCGCTCATCAACATAACAAGGCTCCGTGTTCTCCAGGGCCTGTCTTGCCTTTCTGGTTTTTACACATTTTGTGGATGTCCCTTTTGACTGGTGGGAAGTGATACTTCTTTGTAGTGCAGATTTGCATTGCCCGCTTGCTTGCTTGGCCAAAAAGGTCGTATGCGTTTTCTCCGGAATATATTCAGGAGAAAACACATACGCCCTTTTTGGCCAAGTGCGTCATTGACGAAGTTGTGCCCCTCATCCTGTGCTTTAAAGGCGATTCCAACGTACCTCTTGAAATCTGTTTCCTGCTATTCTGTCTCACTTTCAAGTCCAAATCGTTGCCTTCCCTGAACACATTTTTGGACGATAGTTGTCCTTTATTACTCTGCCAGTTTGTGAATTGCTGTGCCCCTGAGCTCCATTTTTCAACTCTTTTTTTGTGAGCTGTACGCAAGTCCAAAATTTTAGTTCAGGACCTATACTGGTTCCCCGTGGGTGGCTGAGACACTGGTTAATTCTTCTTCCTTCCGGGAAATTAGAGTGACATGTGCCCGTCCAAATGCCTAACAGCTACTCTCTCATTGGTTCTCCCTATTCCCTTCCATCCTCTGCCAATTTGGCAACCTGTGCGAACCAGGAGGTTAAAGGGGTTGCATCTCCAAGTTGGGAGATTGAGAGTAAAGCAGTTGGAAAGTCAAACCAGAGGACCAGGAGAGGGACTACTCGTTGAGTTTTAGAAACCTTTTGTATTCACAGTGTGTCCATTCTCTAGGTTTCCGTACATGTTATAGCTGTAGTAATATTCCCTTCAACATGGAGAGTTGGGACCCATGGAATGGGGGCCATGCATTTTTGCTTTAAAGGGTCTGCATTTGCTCACCCAATCTCACAATTCCTCTCAGTCCCAAGTGTCCAGCCTTATGCCACATCCAGCTGTCATTGTAGATAGGGTCATTCCAGGTTTCATCAGAGACCCTGAAGGAAATGTAAAGAATTTCCCTGTTTTTTGGTTTTGTTTTTGAAATTCAGTTTTATTGTGGGTTTGAGGTGATTCTCGCTGCCATGTTTATGCCAGTCTAGACACACTTGATTCCCTTACAGAGACATATCAATACATAGGTTTTAAGATTCTTACTAGTCAGATCTATTCCTCTGCCGGAAATATGGGGTTTTGATTCCGTTTCACTGAAGAAGGTGTAGGTCTTCTCTATTCCACAGTTGGTTATAGAAACGGTACCTGTGCTTATATCAAACTCTGGTTTTATGCATCACCCCACCTCTCCTTTCCCCTTAAGCAGGCATAAGAGTGTTTTCTAAATGTGAGATGCTGTTCTCTTTCCTAACTCAGTTCATGTGTAGCCATGTTTACAGAATCTTCGTAAGTGATATCTTATTATAAGTTACTTTTTCTCTGTGACTTATTTCACTTAGAATCATCGTACCTGAATCCACTCACTTTGCTGCTCCTGGTCTTATGACATTGATTTCATTGCTGAGGGATATTCCATCGTACATAAATACCACATTTTTTGAACCATTTTTATATTTCCTGGGATATTTAAGGTGTACCCAAGTTGAGGTTCTTGTAAGCAGTGCAGCCCTAAATTTGCGGGTGGCTCTGTCTTATTGATTTTCAGTTTTCCCAAGGTATATTCCCTAGAGTGGAAGTGCCCTTGGCTCTGTAGCTCTGTTGTTTACTTGTTTTAGGGAACACAATGCAATCCTCCAGTGAGGCAGTTGGCTATTTACATCCCGCCCATCAGCATAACAAGGCTCCCAGTTCACCAGGGCCTGTTTTGCCTTTCTGGTTTTTACACATTTTGTGGATGCCCCTTTTGACCGGAGGGAAGTGATACTTCTCTATAGTGCAGATTTGCATTGCCCGCTTGCTTGTTTGGCCAAAATGGGCGTATGCGTTTTCTCCTGAATATATTCAGGCAAAAACTGTATATGCACTTTTTGGCCCAGTGCGTCATTGTCGAAATTTTGCCCCCCTTTCCGGTGCTTTAAAGGCGATTCCAACGTACCTCTTGAAATCTGTTTCCTGCTATTCTGACTCGCTTTCAAGTCCACCTCGTTCCCTTCCCTCAACAGATTTTTGGACGATAATTGTCCTTTATTACTTTGCCAGTTTGTGAATTGCTGTGCCCCTGACCTCCATTTTTCAACTCGTTTTTTGTGAGAAGTATGCATGTCCAAAATTTTGGTTCAGGACCTATACTGGTTCCCGGTGGGTGGCTGAGACTTTGTTTAATTCTTCTTCTTGCCGGGAAATTAGAGTGACATGTGCCCGTCCAAATGCCAAACAGCTACTCTCTCATTAGTGCTCCCTCTTCCCTTCCATCCTCTCCCAATTTGGCAACCTGTGCGAACTAGGAGCTTATGGGGCTGTCTCTCCAAGTTGGGAGATTGATACTAAAGCATTTGGAAAGTCAAACCGGAGAACTAGGAGAGGGACTATTCGTTGAGTTTCAGATACCTTTTTTATTCACAGTGTGTCCATTCTCTAGGTTTCCCGTACATGTTATAGCTATAGTAATATTCCCTTCATCCTGGAGAGTTGGGACCCATGGATTGGGGGCCATGCATTATTGCTTTAAAGGGTCTGCATTTGTCACCCAATCTCACCAATCCTCACAGCCCCAGGTGTCCAGCCTTATGCCACATCCAGCTGTCATTGTAGATAGGGTCATTCCAGGTTTCATCAGATAACGTGAAGGAATTGTAATGATTTTCCCTGTTTTTTGATTTTGTTTTTGAAATTCCTTTGTATAGTGGGTTTGAGCTGATTCTCGCTGCCATGTTTATGCCAGTTTAGACACACTTGATTCCGTTATGGAGACATATCAATACATAGGTTTTAAGTTTCTTACTACTCAGATCTATTACTCTGCGCGAAATATGGGGTTTTGATTCCCTTACACTGAGGAAGGTGTAGGTCTTGTCTATTCCACAGTTGGTTTTACAAACGGTGTTGTGCTTATATCAAACTCTGGTTTTATGCATCACCCCACCTCTCTTCCCCCCTTAAGCAGGCATAACAGTGTTTTCTAAATGTGAGACTCTTTTCTCTTTCCTAACTCAGTTCATTTGTAGCCATGTTTACAGGATCTTCATAAGTGATATCTTATGATAAGTTTCTTTTTCTGTGTGACTTAGTTCACTTAGAATCATCGAACCTGAATCCAATCACTTTGCTGCTCCTGGTCTTATGCCATTGATTTCATGGCTGAGGGATATTACATCCTACATAATTACCACAATTTTTTAAACCATTTTTATATTTCCTGGGATATTTAAGTTGTAAGCAAGTTGAGGTTCTTGTAAGCAGTGCAGCCCTAAATTTGGGAGTGGCTCTGTCATTGATTTTCTGTTTTCCCAAGGTATATTCCCTAGACTGGAAGTGCCCTTGGCTCTGTAGCTCTGTTGTTTACTTGTTTTAGGGAACGCAATGCACTCCTCCAGAGTGGCAGTAGGCAATTTACTTCCCGCCCATCAGCATAACAATGCTCCCGGTTCTCCAGGGCCTGCCTTGCCTTTCTGGTTTTTACACATTTTGTGGATGTCCCTTTTGACCGGTGGAATGTGATACTTCTGTGTAGTGCCGATTTGCATTGCCCGCTTGCTTGCTTGGCTAAAAAGGGCGTATGCCTTTTCTCCTGAATATATTCAGGAGAAAACGCATACACACTTTTTGGCCAAGTGTGTCATTGTCGAAGTTGTGCCACTCTTCCTATGATTTAAAGGCGATTCCAACGTACCTCTTGAAATCTGTTTCCTGCTATTCTGCCTCGCTTTCAAGTCCGCCTCATTGCCTTCCCTCAACAGATTTTTGGACGATAGTTGTCCTTTATTACTCTGCCAGTTTGTGAATTGCTATGCCCTTGAGCTCCATTTTTCAAGTCGTTTTTTGTGAGCTGTACGCAAGTCCAAAATTTTGGTTCAGGACCTATACTGGTTCCCGGAGGGTTTCTGAGACTTTGGTTAATTCTTCTTCCTGCCGGGAAATTAGAGTGACATGTGCCCGTCCAAATGCCTAACAGCTACTCTCTCATTGGTTCTCCCTCTTCCCTTCCATCCTCTTGCAAATTGGCAACCTGTGCGAACCAGGAGGTTAAAGGTGTTGTCTCTCAAAGTTGGGAGATTGATAGTAAAGCAGGTGGAAAGTCAAATCGGAGCACCAGGAGAGGGACTACTCGTTGAGTTTTAGAAACATTTTGTATTCACAGTGTGTCCATTCTCTAGATTTCCCGTACATGTTATAGCTGTAGTAATATTACCTTCAACATGGAGACTTGGGACCCATGGAATGGGGGCCATGCATTTTTGCTTTAACGGGTCTGCATTTGCTCACCCAATCATACCAATCCTCTCAACCCAAGTGTCCAGCCTTATGCCACATGCAGCTGTCATTGTAGATTGGGTCATTCCAGGTTTCATCAGAGACCCTGAAGGAATTGTAAAGAATTTCCCTGTTTTTGGGTTTTGTTTTTGAAATTCCTTTTTATAGTGTGTTTGAGCTGATTCTCCCTGCCATGTTTATGCCAGTCTACACAATTGATTCCCTTACGGAGACATATCAATACATAAGTTTTAGGATTGTTAATAGTCAGATGTATTCCTCTGCGGGAAATATGGCGTTTTGAATCCCTTTCACTGAGGAAGGTGTAAGTCTTGTCTATTCCACAGTTGGTTATACAAACGGTACCTGTGCTTATATCAAACTCTGGTTTTATGCATCACCCCACCGCTCCTCCCCCCGTAAGCAGGCATAAGAGTGTTTTCTAAATGTGAGACTCTGTTCTCTTTCCTAACTCAGTTCATGTGTAGCCATGTTCACAGGATCTTCATACGTGATATCTTATGATAAGTTTATTTTTCTGTTTGACTTATTTCACTTACAATCATCGTACCTGAATCCACTCACTTTGCTGCTCCTGGTCTTATGACATTGATTTCATGGCTGAGGGATATTCCATCGTACATAAATACCACAGTTTTTTGAACCATTTTTATATTTCCTGGGATATTTAAGGTGTACCCAAGTTGAGGTTCTTGTAAGCAGTGCAGCCCTAAATTTGGGGGTGGCTCTGTCTTATTGATTTTCAGTTTTCCCAAGGTATATTCCCTAGACTGGAAGTGCCCTTGGCTCTGTAGCTCTGTTGTTTACTTGTTTTAGGGAACACAGTGCACTCCTCCAGTGAGACAGTTGGCAATATACTTCCCGCCCATCAGCGTAACAAGGCTCCCTGTTCTCCAGGGCCTGTCTTGCCTTTCTGATTTTTACACATTTTGTGGTGTCCCTTTTGAACGGTGGGAAGTGATACTTCTTTGTAGTGCACATTTGCATTGCCCGCTTGCTTGCTTGGCCAAAAAGGGCGTATGAGTTTTCTCCTGAATATATTCAGGAGAAGACGCTAATGCCCTTTTTGGCCAAGTGCGTCATTGTCGAAGTTGTGCCCCTCTTCCTATGCTTTAAAGGCGATTCCAACGTACCTCTTGAAATCTGTTTCCTGCTATTCAGCCTCGCTTTCAAGTCCACCTCGTTCCCTTCCCTCAACAGATTTTTGGACGATAGTTGTCCTTTATTATTCTGCCAGTTTGTGAATTGCTGTGCCCGTGAGTTCCATTTCTCAACTCGTTTTTTGTGAGCTCAACGGAAGTTCAAAATTTTGGTTCAGGATCTATACTGGTTCCCGGTGGGTTTCTGAGACTTTGGTTAATTCTTCTTCCTGCCGGGAAATTAGAGTGATATGTGCCCGTCTAAATGCCTAACAGCTACTCTCTCATTAGTTCTCCCTCTTCCCTTCCATCCTCTGCCAAATTGGCAACCTGTGCGAACCAGGAGGTTAAAGGTGTTGTCTCTCAAAGTTGGGAGATTGATAGTAAAGCAGTTGGAAACTCAAACCGGAGCACCAGGAGAGGGACTACTCGTTGAGTTTTAGAAACCTTTTGCATTCACAGTGTTTCCATTCTCTAGGTTTCCCGTACATGTTATAGCTGTAGTAATATTCCCTACAACATGGAGACTTGGGACCCAAGGAATGGGGGCCATGCATTTTTGCTTTAAAGGGTCTGCATTTGCGCAACCAATCTCACCAATCCTCTCAGTCCCAAGTGTCCAGCCTTATGCCACATCCAGCTGTCATTGTAGATAGGGTCATTCCAGGTTTCATCAGAGACCCTGAAGGAATTGTAAATAATTTCCCTGTATTTTGGTTTTGTTTTTGAAACTCCTTTTTATAGTGGGTTTGAGCTGATCCTCGCTGCCATGTTTATGCCAGTCTACACACTCAATTCCCTTACCGAGAAATAGCAATACATAGGTTTTAGGATTGTTTCTAGTCAGATCTATTCCGCTGCGGGAAATATGTGGTTTTGAGTCCCTTTCACTGAGGAAGGTGTAGGTCTTGTCTATTCCACCGTTGGTTTTAGAAATTGTACCTGTGCTTATATCAAACTCTGGTTTTATGCATCACCCCACATCTCCTCCCCCCTTAAGCAGGCATAACAGTGTTTTCTAAATGTGAGACTCTGTTCTTTTTCTTAACTCAGTTCATGTGTAGCCATGTTTACAGGATCTTCATAAGTGATATCTTATGATAAGTTTCTTTTCCTGTGTGACTTATTTCACTTAGAATCATCGTACCTGAATCCACTCACTTTGCTGCTCCTGGTCTTATGACATTGATTTCATGGCTGAGGGATATTCCATCGTACATAAATACCACATTTTTTGAACCATTTTTTTATTTCCTGGGATATTTAAGGTGTACCCTAGTTGAGGTTCTTGTAAGCAGTGCAGCCCTAAATATGGGGGTGGCTCTGTCTTATTGATTTTCAGTTTTCCCAAAGTGTATTCCCTAGACTCGAAGTGCCCTTGGCTCCGTAGCTCTGTTGTTTATTGTTTTAGGGAATGCAATGCACTCCTCCAGTGAGGCAGTTGGCAATTTACATCCCGCCCTTCAGCATAACAAGGCTCCCTCTTCTCCAGGGCCTGTCTTGCCTTTCTGGTTTTTACACATTTTGTGGATGTCCCTTTTGACCGGTGGGAAGTGATACTTCTTTGTAGTGCAGATTTGCATTGCCCGCTTGCTTGCTTGGCCAAAAATGTCGTACGCGTTTTCTCCTGAATATATTCAGGAGAAAACGCGTACGCCCTTTTTGGCCAAGTGCGTCATTGTCGAAGTTGTTCCCCTCTTCCTATGCTTTAAAGGTGATTCCAACGTACCTCTTGAAATCTGTTTCCTGCTATTCTGCCTCGCTTTCAAGTCCGCCTCGTTCCCTTCCCTCAACAGATTTTTGGGCGATAGTTGTCCTTTATTACTCTGCCTGTTTGTGAATTGCTATGCCCCTGAGCTCCATTATTCAACTCGTTTTTTGTGAGCTGTACGCAAGTCCAAAATTTTGGTTCAGGACCTATACTGGTTCCCGGTGGGTGGCTGAGACTCTGGTCAATTCTTCTTCCTGCTGGGAAATTAGAGTGACATGTGCCCTTCCAAATGCCTAACAGCTACTCTCTCATTGGTTCTCCCTCTTCCCTTCCATCCTCTGCGAAATTGGCAACCTGTGTGCACCAGGAGGTTAAAGGGGTTGTCACTCCAAGTTGGGAGATTGATAGTAAAGCAGTTGGAAATTCAAAGCGGAGCACCAGCAGAGGGACTACTCGTTGAGTTTTAGAAACCTTTTGTATTCACAGTGTGTCCATTCTCTAGGTTTCCCGTACATGTTATATCTGTAGTAATATTCCATTCAACCTGGAGAGTTGGTACCCATGGAATGGGGGCCATGCATTTTTGCTTTAAAGGGTCTGCATTTGCTCACCCAATCTCAACAATCCTCTCAGTCCCAAGTGTCCAGCCTTATGTCACATCCAGCTGTCATTGTAGATAGGGTCATTCCAGGTGTCATCAGAGACCCTGAAGGAAATGTAAAGAATTTCCCTGTTTTTTTGTTTTGTTTTTGAAATTCCTTTTTAGAGTGGGTTTGAGCTGATTCTCGCTGCCATGTTTATGCCAGTCTACACAAACATGATTCCCTTACAGAGACGTATCAATACATAGGTTTTAAGATTCTTACTAGTCAGATCTATTCCTCTGCGGGAAATATGGGGTTTTGAGTCCCTTTCACTGAGGAAGGTTTAGGTCTTGTCTGTTCCACAGTTGTTATACAAACGGTACCTGTGCTTATATCAAACTCTGGTTTTATGCATCACCCCACCTCTCCTCTCCCCTTAAGCAGGCATAAGAGTGTTTTCTAAATGTGAGACTCTGTTCTCTTTCCTAACTCAGTTCATGTGTAGCCATGTTTACAAGATCTTCATAAGTGATATCTTATGATAAGTTTCTTTTTCTGTGTGACTTATTTCACTTAGAATCATCGTACCTGAATCCACTCACTTTGCTGCTCCTGGTCTTATGACATTGATCTCATGGCTGAGGGATATTCCATCGTACATAAATACCACAGTTTTTGGAACCATTTTTATATTTCCTGGGATATTTAAGGTGTACCAAAGTTGAGGTTCTTGTAAGCAGTGCAGCCCTAAATTTGGGGGTGGCTCTGTCTTATTGATTTTCAGTTTTCCCAAGGTATATTCCCTAGACTGGAAGTGCCCTTGGCTCTGTAGCTCTGTTGTTTACTTGTTTTAGGGAACGCAATGCACTCCTCCAGTGAGGCAGTTGGCAATTTACATCCCGCCCATCAGCATAACAAGGCTCCCAGTTCTCCAGGGCCTGTCTTGCCTTTCTGGTTTTTACACATTTTGTGTATGTACCTTTTGACCGGTGGGAAGTGATACTTCTTTGTAGTGCAGATTAGCATTGCCCGCTTGCTTGCTTGGCCAAAAAGGGTGTATGCGTTTTCTCCTGAATATATTCAGGAGAAAACACATACGCCCTTTTTGTCCAAGTGCGTCATTGTCGAAGTTGTGCCCCTCTTCCTGTGCTTTAAAGGGGATTCCAACGTACCTCTTAAAATCTGTTTCCTGCTATTCTGCCTCGCTTTCAAGTCCGCCTCGTTGCCTTCCCTCAACAGATATTTGGATGATAGTTGTCCTTTATTACTCTGCCAGTTTGTGAATTGCTGTGCCCGTGAGCTCCATTTTTCAACTCGTTTTTGTGAGCTGTACGCAAGTCCAAAATTTTGGTTCAGGACCTATACTGGTTCCCGGTGGGTGGCTGAGACTCTGGTTAATTCTTCTTCCTGCCGGGAAATTAGAGTGACATGTGCCCGTCCAAATGCCTGACAGCTACTCTCTCATTGGTTCTCCCTCTTCCCTTCCATCCTCTGGCAAATTGGCAACCTGTGTGAACCAGGAGTTTAAAGGGGTTGTCTCTCCAAGTTGGGAGATTGATAGTAAAGCAGTTGGAAAGTCAAAGCGGAGCACCAGGAGAGGGACTACTCGTTGAGTTTTAGAAACCTTTTGTATTCACAGTGTGTCCATTCTCTAGGTTTCCTGTACATGTTATAGCTGTAGTAATATTCCCTTCAACATGGAGAGATGGGACCCTTGGATTGGGGGCCATGCATTTTTGCTTTAAAGGGTCTGCATTTGCTCACCCAATCTCACCAATCCTCTCAGTCCCAAGTGTCCAGCCTTATGCCACATCCAGCTGTCATTGTAGATAGGGTCATTCCAGGTTTCATCGGAGACCCTGAAGGAAATGTAAAGAATTTCCCTTTTTTTGGTTTTGTTTTTGAAATTCCCTTTTATAGTGGGTTTGAGCTGATTCTCGCTGCCATGTTTATGCCAGTCTAGACACACTTGATTCCCTTACAGAGACATATCAATACATAGGTTTTAAGATTCTTACTAGTCAGATCTATTCCTCTGCGGGAAATATGGGATTTTGAGTCCCTTTCACTGAGGAAGGTGTAGGTCTTGTCTATTCCACAGTTGGTTTTAGAAATGGTACCTGTGCTTATATCAAACACTGGTTTTATGCATCACCCCACCCCTCCTTTCCCCTTAAGCAGGCATAAGAGTGTTTTCTAAATGTGAGACACTGTTCTCTTTCCTAACTCAGTTCATGTGTAGCCATGTTTACAGGATCTTCATAAGTGATATCTTATGATAAGTTTCTTTTTCTGTGTGACATATTTCTCTTAGAATCATTGTACCTGAATCCACTCACTTTGCTGCTGCTGGTCTTATGACATTGATTTCATGGCTGAGGGATATTCCATCATACATATATACCAGGGTTTTTTGAACCATTTTTGTATTTCCTGGAATATTTGAGGTGTACCCAAGTTCAGGTTCTTGTAAGCAGTGCAGCCCTAAATTTGGGGGTGGCTCTGTCTTATTGATTTTCAGTTTTCCCAAGGTATATTCCCTAGACTGGAAGTGCCCTTGGCTCTGTAGCTCTGTTGTTTACATGTTTTAGGGAACGCAATGCACTCCTCCAGTGAGGCAGTTGGCAATTTACATCCCGCCCACCAGCATAACAAGGCTCCCTGTTCTCCAGAGCCTGTCTTGACTTTCTGGTTTTTACACATTTTGTGGATGTCCCTTTTGACCGGTGGGAAGTGACACTTCTGTGTAGTGCCGATTTGCATTGCCCGCTTGCTTGCTTGGCCAAAAAGGGCGTATGCGTTTTCTCCTGAATATATTCAGGAGAAAACGCATACGCCCTTTTTGGCCAAGTGCCTCATTGTCGAAGTTGTGCCCCTCTTCCTATGCTTTAAAGGCGATTCCAACATACCTCTTGAAATCTGTTTCCTGGTATTCTGTCTCGCTTTCAAGTCCGCCTCAGTGCCTTCCCTCAACAGATTTTTGGACGATAGTTGTCCTTTATTACTCTGCCAGTTTGTGAATTGCTGTGCCCCTGAGCTCCATTTTTCAACTCGTTTTTTGTGAGCTGTACGCAAGTCCAAAATTTTGGTTCAGGACCTATACTGGTTCCCGTTGGGTGGCTGAGACTCTGGTTAATTCTTCTTCCTGCCGGGAAATTAGAGTGACATGTGCCCGTCCAAATGCCTAACAGCTACTCTCTCATTGGTTCTCCCTCTTCCCTTCCATCCTCTGCGAATTTGGCAATCTGTGCGCACCAGCAGGTTAAATGGGTTGTCTCTCCAAGTTGGGAGAATGATAGTAAAGCAGTTGGAAAGTCAAAGCGGAGCACCAGGAGAGGGACTACACGTTGAGTTTTAGAAAACTTTTTTATTCACAGAGTGTCCATTCTCTAGGATTCCCGTACATGTTATAGCTGTAGTAATATTCACTTCAACATGGATAGTTGGGACCCATGGAATGGGGGCCATGCATTTCTGCTTTAAGGGGTCTGCATTTGCTCACCCAATCTCACCAATCCTCTCAGTCCCAAGTGTCCAGTCTTATATCACATCCAGCTGTCATTGTAGATAGGGTCATTCCAGGTGTCATCAGAGACCCTGAAGGGAATGTAAAGAATTTCCCTGTTTTTAGGTTTTGTTTTTGAAATTCCTTTTTATAGTGGGTTTGAGCTGATTCTCGCTGCCATGTTTATGCCAGTCTAAACACACATGATTCCCTTACAGAGACGTATCAATACATGGGTTTTATGATTCTTACTAGTCAGATCTATTCCTCTGCGGGAAATATGGGGTTTTGAGTCCCTTTCACTGAGAAAGGTGTAGGTCTTGTCTATACCACAGTTGGTTTTAGAAATGGTACCTGTACTTATATCAAACTCTGGTTTTATGCATCACACCACCTCTCCTTTCCCCTTAAGCAGGCATAAGAGTGTTTTCTAAATGTGAGACTCTGTTCTCTTTCCTAACTCAGTTCATGTGTAGCCATGTTTACAGGATCTTCATAAGTGATATCTTATGATAAGTTTCTTTTTCTGTGTGACTTATTTCACTTAGAATCATCGTACCTGAATCCACTCACTTTGCTGCTCCTGGTCTTATGACATTGATTTCATGGCTGAAAGATATTCCATCGTACATAAATACCACAGTTTTTGGAACCATTTTTATATTTCCTTGGATATTTAAGGTGTACCCAAGTTGAGGTTCTTGTAAGCAGTGCCGCCCGAAATTTGGGGGTGGCTCTGTCTTATTGATTTTCAGTTTTCCCAATGTATATTCCCTAGACTGGAAGTGCCCTTGGCTCTGTAGCTCTGTTGTTTAGTTGTTTTAGGGAACGCAATGCACTACTCCAGTGAGGCAGTTGGCAATTTACATCCCGCGCATCAGCATAACAAGGCTCCCTGTTCTAAAGGGCCTGTCTTGCCTTTCTGGTTTTTACACATTTTGTGGATGTCCCTTTTGACCGGTGGGAAGTGATACTTCTTTGCAGTGCAGATTTGCATTGCCCGCTTGCTTGCTTGGCCAAAAAGGGCGTATGCGTTTTCTCCTGAATATATTCAGGAGAAAACGCATACGCCCTTTATGGCCAAGTGCGTCATTGTCGAAGTTGTTCCTCTCTTCTGTGCTTTAAAGGCGATTCCAACGTAACCCTTGAAATCTGTTTCCTGCTATGCTGCGTCGCTTTCAAGTCCGCCTCGTTGCCTTCCCTCAACAGATCTTTGGACGATAGTTGTCCTTTATTATTCTGCCAGTTTGTGAACTTCTGTGCCGGTGAGCTCCATTTTTCAACTCATTTTTTGTGAGCTGTACGCAAGTCCAAAATTTTGGTTCAGGACCTATACTGGTTCCCGGTGGGTGCCTGAGACTCTGGTTAATTCTTCTTCCTGCCGGGAAATTAGAGTGACATGTGCCCTTCCAAATGCCTAACAGCTACTCTCTCATTGGTTCTCCCTCTTCCCTTCCATCCTCTGCCAAATTGACAACCTGTGCGAACCAGCAGGTTAAAGGGGTTGTCTCTCCAAGTTGGGAGATTGATAGTAAAGCAGTTGGAAAGTCAAAGCGGAGCACCAGGAGAGGGACTACTCATTGAGTTTTAGAAACTTTTTGTATTCACAGTGTGTCCATTCTCTAGGTTTCCCGTACATGTTATTGCTGTAGTAATATTCCCTTCAACATGGAGAGTTGGCACCCAAGGAATGGGGGCCATGCATTTTTGCTTTAAAGGGTCTGCATTTGCTCACCCAATCTCACCAATCCTCTCTGTCCCAAGTGTCCAGCCTTATGCCACATCCAGCTGTCATTGTAGATAGGGTCATTCCAGGTTTCATCGGAGACCCTGAAGGAAATGGAAAGAATTTCCCTGTTTTTAGGTTTCGTTTTTGAAATTCCCTTTTATAGTGGGTTTGAGCTGATTCTCGCTGCCATGTTTATGCCAGTCTAGACACACTTGATTCCCTTACAGAGACATATCAATACATAGGTTTTAAGATTCTTACTAGTCAGATCTATTCCTCTGCGGGAAATATGGGGTTTTGAGTCACTTTCTCTGAGGAAGGTGTAGGTCTTGTCTATTCCACAGTTGGTTTTAGAAATGGTACGTGTGCTTATATCAAACTCTGGTTTTATGCATGACCCCACCCCTCCTTTCCCCTTAAGCAGGCATAAGAGTGTTTTCTAAATGTGAGACTCTGTTCTCTTTCCTAACTCAGTTCATGTGTAGCCATGTATACAGGAACTTCATAAGTGATATCTTATGATAAGTTTCTTTTTCTGTGTGACTTATTTCACTTAGAATCATTGTACCTGAATCCACTCACTTTGCTGCTCCTGGTCTTATGACATTGATTTCATGGCTGAGGGATATTCCATCGTACATAAATACCACAGTTCTTTGAACCATTCTTATATTTCCTGGGATATTTAAGGTGTACCCAAGTTGAGGTTCTTGTAAGAAGTGCAGCCCTAAATTTGGGGGTGGCTCTGTCTTATTGATTTTCAGTTTTCCCAAGGTATATTCATTAGACTGGAAGTGCCCTTGGCTCTGTAGCTCTGTTGTTTACTTGTTTTAGGTAACTCAATGCACTCCTCCAGTGAGGCAGTTGGCAATTTACATCCCGCACGTCAGCATAACAAGGCTCCCTCTTCTCCAGTGCCTGTCTTGTCTTTCTGGTTTTACACATTTTGTGGATGTCCGTTTTGACAGGTGGGAAGTGACACTTCTTTGTAGTGCTGATTTGTGTTGCACGCTTGCTTGCTTGGCCAAAAAGGGCGTATGAATTTTCTCCAGAATATATTCAGGAGAAATCGCATACGCCCATTTTGGCCAAGTGCATCATTGTGGAAGTTGTGTCCCTCTTCCTGTGCTTTGCAGGCGATTCCAACGTACCTCTTGAAATCTGTTTCCTGCTATTCTTCCTCGCATTCATGCCCGCCTCGTTTCCTTCACACAACAGATTTTTGGACGATTGTTGTCCTTTATTACTCTGCCAGTTTGTGAATTGCTTTGCCCCTGTTCTCCATTTTTCAACTCGTTTTTGTGAGCTGAACGCAAGTCCAAAATTTTGGTTCAGGACCTATACTGGTTCCGGGTGGGTGGCTGAGAGTTTGGTTAATTCTTCTTCCTGCCGGCAAATTAGAGTGTCATATGCCTGTCCAAATGCCTAACAGCTACTCTCTCATTGTTTCTCCCTCTTCCCTTCCATACTCTGCAAAATTGGCAACCTGTGCGAACCAGGAGGTTAAAGGGGTTGTCTCTCCAAGTTGGGAGATTTATAGTAAAGCAGTTGGAAAGTCAAAACGGAGCACCAGGAGAGGGACTGTTCCTTGAGTTTTAGAAACCTTTTGTATTCACAGGGTGTCCACTCTCTTGGTTTCCCGTCCGTGTTATAGCTGTAGTAATATTACCTTCAACCAGTAGAGTTGGGACCCATCGAATTGGTGGCATGCATTATGGCTTTAAAGGGCCTGCATTTTCTGCACCAATTTCACCAATCCCCTCAGTCCCATGTGTCCAGCCTTATGTCTCTTCCAGCTGTCGTTGTAGATTGTGTCATTCCAGGTTGCATCAGAGCCCTTGAAGGAATTGTGTAAGAATATCGCTGTTTTTTTAATTTTTTTTTTCAACTTCAGTTTTATAATAGGGTTGAGCTGATTTTCCCTTACTTGTTTTTGCCGGTCTAGACAAACTTGATTCCCTTACAGAGACATATAAATACATTGGTTTTAAGATTCTTACTAGTCAGATGTATTCCTCTCCTGGAAATAGGGATTTTGTGTCCCGTTCACTACGGAAGAAGTAGTTCTTGTCTATTCTATATTTGGATTATGGAACGGTACCTGTGCTAATATCAAACTCTGATTTTGTGCATCTCCCCACCTCTCCTTTCCCCTTAAGCATGCATAAGAGTGTTTTCTAAATCTGAGACACTGTTCTATTTCCCAATACAGTTCATATGTAGCCATGTTTACATTCCCTTCGTAAGTGATATATTATGTCAGAATGCACCATGGCCCTTGTCATAATAATGCTCCATGACCCCTGTCATCACATTGCACCATGCCTAGTTATCACAATGCTCCATTTCCCTTGTCATCACAATTCTCCTCCTCCTTGACATCACGATGCTACATGACACTTCTCATCACAACATTATATGCTCTTGTCATTACAATGCTCCATGACACCTGTCATCACAATGCTCCCTGACACTTGTCATCACAATGCTTCATGCCCCTTGTCATTACAGTGCTCCATGATGCTCGTCATCACAGTTACCCAAGGTCTTCTCATCACAATGCTCCACGGTTTTGCCATCACCATGCTCCATGCCCTGGTCTTCTCACAGCTCAATGTCCCTTGTCTTCACAATTCTCCTCGTCCTTGTCATCACAATGCACCATGGCACTTCTCATCACAATGTTATATGCCCTTGGCATCACAATACTCCATGCACTTGTCATTGCAGTGCTCCATGACCCCTGTCATAGGAAGCTCCATGTGCTTGTCATCACAATGTTTCACGACCTGGAAATAAAAATTATCAGTGGCCCTTGTCATCACAATGCTCCATTCCCTTGTCATCACAATGCTCCTTTACCTTTGTCACAACAATCCTCCATGACACTTGACATCACAATGCTCCGTGCTATTGTCATCACAATGGAACATGAAATATGTCATCACAATGCTCACTGACACCTGTCTTCACAATACTCCAAGAACTTGTCATCACAATGCTCCATGCCCTTGTCATCACAATGTGCCATGCCCAATGTCATCACAATAATCCATGAAACATCTCAGACCAATGCTCCATGCCCCTTTTCATCACAATGCTCCATGAACCCTGTCATCACAATGCACCATGCCCATCATCATAATGCTTCATGCTATTGTCATCACAATGAAATCAAAATGCTCCATGACCTCTGTCATCACAATGCTCCAAACCCTTGTGATCACAATGTTCCATAACACTTGTGATCACAATGCCCCATGACGCTCGTCATCACAATTATCCATGGCCTTCTCATCACAATGCTCAATGACATTTGTCATCACAATGCTCAATACCCTTGTCATCACAATGCTCCCTGACACTTGTCGTCAGAATGCTCCTTGAACCCTTTCATGACAAGGCTCCATGCCTTTTTCATCACAATGATCCATGCCCTTTTCATCACAAGGCTCCAAGGCCCTTACAATAACAATGCTCCTTGCCCTTGTCATCACAAAGCTCCATGACAAATGTCATGAGAATGCTCCATGGCCTTCTCATCACAATGCTCCATGCCCTTGTCATCACAATTCACCATGCCCACTGTCATCTCAATAATCCATGAAAATTGTCAGACAAATGCTCCATGCCCCTTTCATCACAATGCTCCATGCTCTTTTATCACTATGCTCTATGACTCAGGTCATCACAATGCTCCGTGACTCCAGTCATCACAGTGCTTCATGACCTTTGTCATCACAATGATCCATGCCCTCGTCATCACAAGGCTCTGTGACAGTTGTCACCACAATGCTCCATGAACGTTTAATCACAATTCTCGGTGACCCTTGTCATCACAATGCTCCACATCGTTGTCATCACAATGCTCCATAAACCTTGTCATCACAGTGCTCCATGCATTTGTCAGCACAATGCTCCTGACCCATGTCTTCACAAAGTGCCATGCGTTTGTCATCACAATGCTCCACAAGTTTGTCATCACAATGCTCCATGCTCATCCCATCAAAATGCTCTCTCACCACTGATATCACAAAGTTCCATCGCTAATCATCACAATACTCCCACAACCCTGTCATTACAATGTTCCATGACCCTTGTCACAACAGTGCTACATGCCCTTATCATAACAATGCTCAATGACACTTGACATCACAATGTTCCATAAACACTGTCATCACAATACTCCATACCCCTTTTCATTACAGTGCTCCATGACGCTCGTAATCACAATTATCCATGCTCTTCTCATCACAATGCTCCACGCCCTTGTCATTAAAATGCTCCATGACACTTGTCAACACAATGCTCCATGACCCCTGTCATCACAATGCTCCAAACGCCTTGTCTTTACAGGGCTACATGACGCTTGTCATCACAATTATCCATGGTCTTCTCATCACAATGCTCCACGGTCTTGCCATCACAATGCTCCATGCCCTGGTCATCACACTGCTCCATGTCCCTGTCATCACAATTCTCCACGTTCTTGGCATCAGAATGCTCCATGACACTTCTCATCAAAGTGTTACATGCTTTGTCATCACAATTCTCAATGCACTTGTCATCGCAATGCTCCATGACCCCTGTCATAGCAAGCTCCATGTGCTTGTCATCACAATACTCCATGTGCTTGTCGTCACAATGCTCCATGACCTTTGTCATCACAAGGCTCCCTGACACTTGTTCTCAGAATGCCCCTTGAAACCTGTCATGAAATGCTCCATGCCTTTTTCATCACAATGCCCCATGTCATTTTCTTCACAATGCTCCATGCCATTGTCATCAAAATACTCCACAAGCTTGTCATCAGAATGCTCCCTGAACCTTGTCATCACAATGCTCCATGACCCCTGTTATCACAATGCTCCATACCCCTTGTCATTACAGTGCTCCATGACGCTCGTCATCACAGTTACCAGTGGTCTTCTCATCACAATGCTCCACGGTCTTGCCATCACAAGGCTCCATGCCCTGGTCATCACAATGCTCCATGTCCCGTGTCATCACAATTCTCCAAGTTCTTGGCATCACTATGCTCCATGACACTTCTCATCACAGTGTTACATGCTTTGTCATCACAATTCTCTATGCACTTGTCATCGCAATGCTCCATGATCCCTGTCATAGCAAGCTCCATGTGCTTGTCATCACAGTGCTCCATGAACTGGCCATCAAAATTCTCAATGGCCCTTGTCATCACAATGCTCCATGCCCTTGTCATCACAAAGCTCCATGACCCTTGTCATCACAATGCTCCAAGCCCTTGTCATCAACATGCTCCATTACCTTTGTCATCACAATCCTCCATGACACTTGGCATCACAATGCTCCATTCCATTGTCATCGCAATGACCATGACATATCTCATCACAATGCTCCCTGACACCTGTCTTCACAATACTCCATGACCTTCTCATCACAATGCTCCATGACCTTTGTCATCACAATTCTCAATACACTTGTCATCACAATGCTCCCTGGAACTTGTCATCAGTATGCTCATTGAAAACTGTCATGACAAGTCTCCATGCCCTTTTCATCACAATGATCCATGCCGTTTTCATCACAATGCTCCATGCCATTGTCATCACAATACTCCACAAGCTTGTCATCAGAATGCTCCGTGACACTTGTCATCACAATGATCCATGAACCCTGTCATCAAAATGTTCCATGACACCTGTCATCACAATGCTCCATGCCCCTTGTCATTACAGTGCTCCATGATGCTCGTCATCACAATTATCCATGGTCTTCTCATCACAGTGCTCCACTGTCTTGCCATCACAATGCTCCATGACCTGGTTATCACAATGCTCCATGTCCCCAGTCATCACAATGCTCCATGAACCCTGTCATCACAATACTCCATACCCCTTTTCATTACAGTGCTCCATGACGCTCGTAATCACAATTATCCATGCTCTTCTCATCACAATGCTCCACGCCCTTGTCATCAACATGCTCCATGACACTTGTCATCACAATGCTCCATGACCCCTGTCATCACAATGCTCCATGACCCCTGTCATCACAATGCTCCAAACCCCTTGTCATTACAGTGCTCCATGACGCTTGTCATCACAATTATCCATGGTCTTCTCATCACAATGCTCCACGGTCTTGCCATCACAGTGCTCCATACCCTGGTCATCACACTGCTCCATGTCCCTGTCATCACAATTCTCCACGTTCTTGGCATCAGAATGCTCCATGACACTTCTCATCAAAGTGTTACATGCTTTGTCATCACAATTCTCAATGCACTTGTCATCAAAATGCTCCATGACCCCTGTCATAGCAAGCTCCAAGTGCTTGTCATCACAATACTCCATGTGCTTGTCGTCACAATGCTCCATGACCTTTGTCATCACAAGGCTCCCTGACTCTTGTTGTCAGAATGCTCCTTGAAAGCTGTCATGAAAGGGCTCTATACCATTTTCATCAAAATGCCCCATGTTGTTTTCTTCACAATGCTCCATGCCATTGTCATCAAAATACTCCACAAGCTTGTCATCAGAATGCTCCCTGACCCTTGTCATCACAATGCCCCATGACCCCTGTTATCACAATGCTCCATACCCCTTGTCATTACAGTGATCCATGACGCTCGTCATCACAGTTACCCGTGGTCTTCTCATCACAATGCTCCACGGTCTTGCCATCGCAATGCTCCATGCCTTGGTCATCACAATGCTCCAAGCCCTTGTCATCAACATGCTCCATTACCTTTGTCATCACCATCCTCCATGACACTTGGCCTCACAATGCTCCATTCCATTGTCATCGCAATGACCATGACATATCTCATCACAATGCTCCCTGACACCTGTCTTCACAATACTCCATGACCTTCTCATCACAATGCTCCATGCCCCTGTCATCACAATGCTCCCAGCCCTTCTCATCACAATGCACCACACCCTTGTCATCAAAATGCTCCATGGCCTATGTCATCACAAAGCTCCATGACCCTTGGCATCACAATGCTGCATGCCATTGTCATCACAAAGCTCCATGAAACCTCTCATCACATTGCTCCATGACGTTGTCATCACAAAGCTCCATGACGCTTGTCATCACAATGCTCGATGCCCTTCTCATCACAATGCACCATGCCATTGTCATTGCAATCCTCCAAGACACATGTATCACTGTGTTCCGTGCACTTCTCATCACAATGCTCCATGCCCACTCTCATCACAATAATCCATGAAACATTTCAGACCAATGCTCCATGCCCTTGTCATCACCATGCTCCATTACCACTGTCATAACAATGCTCCATGACCCCTGCCATCACAATGTTCCACAGCATTGTCATCGCAAGACTCCATGACCCTTGTCATCACAATGCTCCAAGACCCCTGTAATCACAATGCTCCATGCCCATGTCATCACAAAGCTCCCTGACGCATGTCATCAGAATGCTCCATGGCCTTCTCATCACAATGTTCAATGCCCTTCTCATCAGAATGCACCATGCCTCTGTCATTGCAATCCTCCCAGACACATGTATCACTGTGTTCCGTGCCCTTGTCATCACAATGTTCCATGCCCACTCTCATCACAATAATCCATGAAAATTTTCAGACCAATGCTCCATGCCCTTGTCATCACAATGCTCCAAGACCCCTGTAATCAAAATGCTCCATGCCCATGTCATCAGAAAGCTCCCTGAAGCATGTCATCAGAATGCTCCATGGCCTTCTCATGACAATGCTCCATGCCCTTTTCATCACAATGCTCCAAGACCCCTGTAATAACAATACTCAATGCCACTTTTCATCTCAGTGCTCCATGAACACTGTCATCACAATGCACCATGCCCATCTTCATAATGCTTCATGCTATTGTCATCACAATGAAATCAAAATTCTCCTTGACCTCTGTCATCACAATGCTCCAAAACCCTGTGATCACAATGTTCCATAAAACTTGTCATCACAACGCCCCATGATGATGGTTACCACAATTATCCATGGACATCTCATCACAATGCTCCCTGGAACTTGTCATCAGTATGCTCATTGAAAACTGTCATGACAAGTCTCCATGCCCTTTTCATCACAATGATCCATGCCCTTTTCATCACAATGCTCCATGCCATTGTCATCAAAATACTCCACAAGCTTGTCATCAGAATGCTCCCTGACCCTTGTCATCACAATGCCCCATGACCCCTGTTATCACAATGCTCCATACCCCTTGTCATTACAGTGATCCATGACGCTCGTCATCACAGTTACCCGTGGTCTTCTCATCACAATGCTCCACGGTCTTGCCATCGCAATGCTCCATGCCTTGGTCATCACAATGCTCCAAGCCCTTGTCATCAACATGCTCCATTACCTTTGTCATCACCATCCTCCATGACACTTGGCCTCACAATGCTCCATTCCATTGTCATCGCAATGACCATGACATATCTCATCACAATGCTCCCTGACACCTGTCTTCACAATACTCCATGACCTTCTCATCACAATGCTCCATGCCCCTGTCATCACAATGCTCCCAGCCCTTCTCATCACAATGCACCACACCCTTGTCATCAAAATGCTCCATGGCCTATGTCATCACAAAGCTCCATGACCCTTGGCATCACAATGCTGCATGCCATTGTCATCACAAAGCTCCATGAAACCTCTCATCACATTGCTCCATGACGTTGTCATCACAAAGCTCCATGACGCTTGTCATCACAATGCTCGATGCCCTTCTCATCACAATGCACCATGCCATTGTCATTGCAATCCTCCAAGACACATGTATCACTGTGTTCCGTGCACTTCTCATCACAATGCTCCATGCCCACTCTCATCACAATAATCCATGAAACATTTCAGACCAATGCTCCATGCCCTTGTCATCACCATGCTCCATTACCACTGTCATAACAATGCTCCATGACCCCTGCCATCACAATGTTCCACAGCATTGTCATCGCAAGACTCCATGACCCTTGTCATCACAATGCTCCAAGACCCCTGTAATCACAATGCTCCATGCCCATGTCATCACAAAGCTCCCTGACGCATGTCATCAGAATGCTCCATGGCCTTCTCATCACAATGTTCAATGCCCTTCTCATCAGAATGCACCATGCCTCTGTCATTGCAATCCTCCCAGACACATGTATCACTGTGTTCCGTGCCCTTGTCATCACAATGTTCCATGCCCACTCTCATCACAATAATCCATGAAAATTTTCAGACCAATGCTCCATGCCCTTGTCATCACAATGCTCCAAGACCCCTGTAATCAAAATGCTCCATGCCCATGTCATCAGAAAGCTCCCTGAAGCATGTCATCAGAATGCTCCATGGCCTTCTCATGACAATGCTCCATGCCCTTTTCATCACAATGCTCCAAGACCCCTGTAATAACAATACTCAATGCCACTTTTCATCTCAGTGCTCCATGAACACTGTCATCACAATGCACCATGCCCATCTTCATAATGCTTCATGCTATTGTCATCACAATGAAATCAAAATTCTCCTTGACCTCTGTCATCACAATGCTCCAAAACCCTGTGATCACAATGTTCCATAAAACTTGTCATCACAACGCCCCATGATGATGGTTACCACAATTATCCATGGACATCTCATCACAATGCTCCCTGGAACTTGTCATCAGTATGCTCATTGAAAACTGTCATGACAAGTCTCCATGCCCTTTTCATCACAATGATCCATGCCCTTTTCATCACAATGCTCCATGCCATTGTCATCACAATACTCCACAAGCTTGTCATCAGAATGCTCCGTGACACTTGTCATCACAATGATCCATGAACCCTGTCATCAAAATGTTCCATGACACCTGTCATCACAATGCTCCATGCCCCTTGTCATTACAGTGCTCCATGATGCTCGTCATCACAATTATCCATGGTCTTCTCATCACAGTGCTCCACTGTCTTGCCATCACAATGCTCCATGACCTGGTTATCACAATGCTCCATGTCCCCAGTCATCACAATGCTCCATGACCCCTGTCATCACAATACTCCATACCCTTTTTCATTACAGTGCTCCATGACGCTCGTAATCACAATTATCCATGCTCTTCTCATCACAATGCTCCACGCCCTTGTCATCAAAATGCTCCATGACACTTGTCATTCACAATGCTCCATGACCACTGTCATCACAATGCTCCATGACCCCTGTCATCACAATGCTCCAAACCCCTTATCATTACAGTGCTCCATGACGCTTGTCATCACAATTTTCAGTGGTCTTCTCATCACAATGCTCCACGGTCTTGCCATCACAATGCTCCATGCCCTGGTCATCACACTGCTCCATGTCCCTGACATCACAATTCTCCACGTTCTTGGCATCAGAATGCTCCATGACACTTCTCATCAAAGTTTTACATGCTTTGTCATCACAATTCTCTATGCCCTTGTCATCGCAATGCTCCATGACCCCTGTCATAGCAAGCTCTATGTGCTTGTCATCACAATACTCCATGTGCTTGTCGTCACAATGCTCCATGACCTTTGTCATCACAAGGCTCCCTGACACTTGTTCTCAGAATGCTCCTTGAAACCTGTCATGAAAAGGCTCCATGCCTTTTTCATCACAATGCCCCATGCCGTTTTCCTCACAATGATCCATGCCATTGTCATCAAAATACTCCACAAGCTTGTCATCAGAGTGCTCCCTGACCCTTGTCATCACTCCATGAACCCTGTTATTACAATGCTCCATACCCTTTGTCATTACAGTGCTCCATGACGCTCGTCATCACAGTTACCCGTGGTCTTCTCATCACAGTGCTCCACGGTCTTGCCATCACAATGCTCCATGCCCTGGTCATCACAATGCTCCATGTCCCGTGTCATCACAATTCTCCAAGTTCTTGGCATCACTATGCTCCATGACACTTCTCATCACAGTGTTACATGCTTTCTCATCACAATTCTCTTTGCACTTGTCATCGCAATGCTCCATGATCCCTGTCATAGCAAGCTCCATGTGCTTGTCATCACAGTGCTCCATGAACTGGCCATCAAAATTCTCAATGGCCCTTGTCATCACAATGCTCCATGCCCTTGTCATCACAAAGCACCATGACCCTTGTCATCACAATGCTCCAAGCCCTTGTCATCAAAATGCTCCATTACCTTTGTCATCACAATCCTCCATGACACTTGGCATCACAATGATCCATTCCATTGTCATCACAATTACCATGACATATGTCATCACAACGCTCCCTGACACCTGTCTTCACAATACTCCATGACCTTCTCATCACAATGCTCCATGCCCTTGTCATCACAATGCGCCATGCCCACTCTCATAACAATAGTCCATGAAATTTGTCAGACCAATGCAAAATGCCCCTGTCATCACAATGCTCCATGCACATTCATCACAATGCTCTATGACCCCTGTCGTCAGAATGCTCCGTGACTCCAGTCATCACAATGCTTCATGACCATTTTCACCACAATGCTCCATGAACATTTCATCACAATGCTCCGTGACCCTAGTCATCACAATGCTCCATGCCTTCGTCAGGGCAATACTCCATGACCCATGGCATCACAATGCGCCATGCACTTGTCATCACAATGCTCCACATCGTTGTCATCACAATGCTCCATAAACCTTGTCATCACAATGTCCATGCGTTTGTCAGCACAATGCTCCTTGACCCATATCATCACAAGGTGCCATGCGTTTGTCATCACAGTGCTCCACAACCTTGTTATCACAATGCTCCATGCACTTCCATTCAAAATGCTCTCTCACCAATGATATCACAATGTTCCATCACTAATCTTCTCAATACTCCCTCACGGCTGTCATCACAATATTCCATAACCCTTGTCACAACAATGCTACATGCACTTATCATCACAATGCTCCATGCCCCTGACATCACAATGTTCCATAACCCCTGTCATCACAATGCTCCATGACCCTTTTCATCACAATGCTCCATGACCCCTGACATCACAATGTTCCATAAACACTGTCATCAAAATGTTCCATGACCATTTCATCCAATTGCTCCATGACCCTGTCATCACAATGTTCCCTGCCCTTCTCATCTCAATGCACCACACCCTTGTCATCAAAATGCTCCATGGCCTATGTCATCACAAAGCTCCATGACCCTTGGCATCACAATGCTCCATGCCATTGTCATCACAAAGCTCCATGAAACCTCTCATCACATTGCTCCATCACATTTTCATCACAAAGCTTCATGACGCTTGTCATCACAATGCTCAATGCCCTTCTCATCACAATGCACCATGCCTTTGTCATTGCAATCCTCCAAGACAGATGTATCACTGTGTTCCGTGCACTTGTCATCACAATGCTCCATGCCCACTCTCATCACAATAATCCATGAAACTTTTCAGACCAATGCTCCATGCCCTTGTCATCAAAATGTTCCAATACCACTGTCATAACAATGCTCCATGACCCCTGCCATCACAATGTTCCACGGCTTTGTTATCACAAGACTCCATGACCCTTGTCATCACAATGCTCCAAGACCCCTGTAATCACAATGCTCCATGCCCATGTCATCACAAAGCTCCCTGACACATGTCATCAGAATGCTCCATGGACTTCTCATCACTATGCTCCATGCACTTCTCATCAGAATGCACCATGCCTTTGTCATTGCAATCCTCCAAGAAATATGCATCACTGTGTTCCGTGCCCTTGTCATCACAATGCTCCATGCCCACTCTCATCACAATAATCCATGAAACTTTTCAGACCAATGCTCCATGCCCTTCTCATCACAATGCTCCATTACCCCTCTCATAACAATGCTCCATGACACCTGCCTTCACAATGTTCTACGGCTTTGTCATCGCAAGACTCCATGACCCTTGTCATCACAATGCTCCAAGACCCTTGTAATCACAATGATCCATGCCCATGTCATCACAAAGCTACCTGACACATGTCATCAGAATGCTCCATGGCCTTCTCATCACAATGCTCCATGCCCTTTTCATCACAATGTTCCCAGACCCCTGTAATAACAATACTCCATGCCACTTTTCATCTGAATGCTCCATGAACCCTGTCATCACAATGCACCATGCCCATCATCATAATGCTTCATGCTATTGTCATCACAATTAAATCAAAATTCTCCATGACCTCTGTCATCACAATGCTCCAAACCCCTGTGATCACAATGTTCCATAAAACTTGTCATCACAACGCCCCATGATGCTGGTTACCACAATAATCCATGGACTTCTCATCACAGTGCTCCATGAACTTTGTCATCACAATTCTCAATACACTTGTCATCACAATGCTCCCTGGAACTTGTCTTCAGTATGCTCATTGAAAACTCTCATGACAAGTCTGCATGCCCTTTTCATCACAATGATCCATGCCCTTTTCATCACAATGCTCCATGCCATTGTTATCACAATACTCCACAAGCTTGTCATCAGAATGCTCCGTGACACTTGTCATCACATTGATCCATGAACCCTGTCATCAAAATGTTCCATGACACCTGTCATCACAATGCTCCATGCCCCTTGTCATTACAGTGCTCCATGATGCTCGTCATCACAATTATCCATGGTCTTCTCATCACAGTGCTCCACTGTCTTGCCATCACAATGCTCCATGACATGGTTATCACAATGCTCCATGTCCCCAGTCATCACAATTCTCCATGACCCCTGTCATCACAATACTCCATACCCCTTTTCATTACAGTGCTCCGTGACGCTCGTAATCACAATTATCCATGCTCTTCTCATCACAATGATCCACGCCCTTGTCATCAACATGCTCCATGACACTTGTCATCACAATGCTCCATGACCACTGTCATCAAAATGCTCCATGACCCCTGTCATCACAATGCTCCACACCCCTAGTCATTACAGTGCTCCATGACGCTTGTCATCACAATTATCCATGGTCTTCTCATCACAATGCTCCACGGTCTTGCCATCACAATGCTCCATGCCCTGGTCATCACACTGCTCCATGTCCCTGTCATCACAATTCTCCACGTTCTTGGCATCAGAATGCTCCATGACACGTCTCATCAAAGTGTTACATGCTTTGTCATCACAATTCTCTATGCACTTGTCATCACAATGCTCCATGACCCCTGTCATAGAAAGCTCCATGTGCTTGTCATCACAATACTCCATGTGCTTGTCGTCACAATGCTCCATGACCTTTGTCATCACAAGGCTCCCTGACTCTTGTTGTCAGAATGCTCCTTGAAACCTGTCATGAAAAGTCTCCATGCCTTTTTCATCACAATGCCCCATGCCGTTTTCTTCACAATGCTCCATGCCATTGTCATCAAAATACTCCACAAGCTTGTCATCAGAGTGCTCCCTGACCCTTGTCAGCACAATGCTTCTTGACCCCTGTTATCACAATGCTCCATATCCTTTGTCATTACAGTGCTCCATGACGCTCGTCATCACAGTTACCCGTGGCCTTCTCATCACAATGCTCCACGGTCTTGCCATCACAATGCTCCATGCCCTGGTCATCACAATGCTCCATGCCCCGTGTCATCACAATTCTCCACGTTCTTGGCATCACTATGCTCCATGACAATTCTCATCACAGTGTTACATGCTTTGTCATCACAATTCTCTTTGCACTTGTCATCGCAATGCTCCATGATCCCTGTCATAGCAAGCTCCATGTGCTTGTCATCACAATGCTTCATGAACTGGTCATCAAAATTCTCAATGGCCCTTGTCATCACAATGCTCCATGCCCTTGTCATCAAAATGCTCCATTACCTTTGTCATCACCATCCTCCATGACACTTGGCATCACAATGTTCCATTCCATTGTCATCGCAATGACCATGACATATCTCATCACAATGCTCCCTGACACCTGTCTTCACAATACTCCATGACCTTCTCATCACAATGCTCCATGCCCTTGTCATCACAATGCTCCATTACTCCTGTCATAAAAATGATCCATGACCCGTGCCATCACCATGTTCCACGGCCTTGTCATCACAAGGCTCCATGACCCTTGTCATCACAGTGTTCCAAGACACCTGTAATCACAAAGCTCCATGCCCCTCTTCATCTCAATGCTCCATGAACCCTGTCATTACAATGCACCATGCCGATAATCAAAATGCTTCATGCTATTGCCATCACAATGAAATCAAAATTCTCCATGACTTCGTCATCACAATGCTCCAAACCCTTGTGATCACAATGTTCAATAACACTTATCATCACAACACCCCATGACGCTCATCATCACAATTATCCATGGTCTTCTCATCACAGTGCTCCATGACCTTTGTCATCACAATGCTCAATACACTTGTTATCAAAATGCTCCCTGACACTTGTCATCAGTATGCTCCTTGAACCCTGTCATGAAAAGGCTCCATGTCTTTTTCATAACAGTGATCCATGCCCTTTTCATCACAATGCTTCAAGACCCCTGTAATCACAATGTTCCATGCCCTTGTCATCACAAAGCTCCATGATGCATTTCAGAATGCTCCATTGCCTTCTCATCACAATGCTCCATGCCCTTGTCATCACAATGCTCCAAGACCACTGTAATCACAATGTTCCATGCCTCTTTTCATCAGAATGCTCCATGAGACTTTTCATTACAAGGCTCCATGGTCTTCTCATCACAATGCTCCAGGAACTTGTCATCACAGTGCTCAATTTCGTTGTCATCACAATGCTCCATGACCCCTGTCATCACAATACTCCATGAATATTTTCAGCCCAATGCTCCATGGCCTTGTCATCACAATGCTCCATTACCCCTTTCATAACAATGCTCCATGACCCCATCCATCACCATGTTCCACGGCCTTGTCATCACAAGGCTCCATGACTCTTGTCATCACAATGCTCCAATACCCTTGTAATTACCATGCTCCATGCCCCTTTTCATCACATTGCTCCATGAACCCTGTCATCACAATGCACCATGCCCATTATGATAATGCTTCATGCTATTGTCATCACAATGAAATCAAAATTCTCCATGACCTCTGTCATCACAATGCTCCATGCCCTTGTCATCACAATTTGCCATGCCCACTCTCATCACAATAGTCCATGAAATTTGTCAGACCAATGCAACATGCCCCTGTCATCACAATGCTCCATGCACTTTCATCACTATGCTCTATGACCCCTGTCATCACAATGCTCCGTGACTCCAGTCAACACAATTCTTCATGACCATTGTCACCACAATGCTCCATGAACATTTCATCACAATGCTCCTTGACCCTAGTCATCACAATGCTCCATGCCTTTGTCAGCACAATACTCCATGACCCATGGCATCACAATGCGCCATGCGCTTGTCATCACAATGCTCCACATCGTTGTCATCACAATGCTCCATAAACCTTGTCATCACAATGCTCCATGCGTTTGTCAGCACAATGCTCCATGACCCATATCATCACAATGTGCCATGCGTTTGTCATCACAGTGCTCCACAATCTTGTTATCACAATGCTCCATGCACTTCTCATCAAAATGCTCTCTCACCAATGATATCACAATGTTCCATCACTAATCATCTCAATATTCCCTCACGCCTGTCATCACAGTGTTCCATAACACTTGTCACTACAATGCTACATGCACTTATCATCACAATGCTCCATGCCCCTGACATCACAATATTCCATAAGCCCTGTCATCACAATGCTATATGACCCTTTTCATCACAATGCTGCATGACCCCTGATAACACAATGTTCCATAAACCCTGTCATCAAAATATTCCATGACCCTTTTCATCCAATTGCTCCATGACCCTGTCATCACAATGATCCCTGCCCTTCTCATCGCAATGCACCACGCCCTTGTCATCAAAATGCTCCATGGCCTATGTCATCACAAAGCTCCATGACCCTTGGCATCACAATGCTGCATGCCATTGTCATCACAAAGCTCAATGAAACTTCTCATCACATTGATCCATGACATTGTCATTCACAAAGCTCCATGACGCTTGTCATCAAAATGCTCCATGCCCTTGTCATTGCAATCCTCCATGACACATGTATCACTGTGTTCCGTGCCCTTGTCATCACAATGCTCGATGCCCACTCTCATCACAATAATCCATGAAACTTTTCAGACCAATGTTCCATGCCCTTGTCATCACAATGCTCCATTACTCCTGTCATAAAAATGATCCATGACCCGTGCCATCACCATGTTCCACGGCCTTGTCATCACAAGGCTCCATGACCCTTGTCATCACAGTGTTCCAAGACACCTGTAATCACAAAGCTCCATGCCCCTCTTCATCTCAATGCTCCATGAACACTGTCATCACCATGCCCCATGCCGATAATCATAATGCTTCATGTTATTGCCATCACAATGAAATCAAAATTCTCCTTGACTTCGTCATCACAATGCTCCAAACCCTTGTGATCACAATGTTCAATAACACTTATCATCACAACACCCCATGATGCTCATCATCACAATTATCCATGGTCTTCTCATCACAGTGCTCCATGACCTTTGTCATCACAATGCTCAATACACTTGTTATCACAATGCTCCCTGACACTTGTCATCAGTATGCTCCTTGAACCCTGTCATGAAAAGGCTCCATGTCTTTTTCATAACAATGATCCATGCCCTTTTCATCACAATGCTTCAAGACCCCTGTAATCACAATGTTCCATGCCCTTGTCATCACAAAGCTCCATGATGCATTTCAGAATGCTCCATTGCCTTCTCATCACAATGCTCCATGCCCTTGTCATCACAATGCTCCAAGACCACTGTAATCACAATGTTCCATGCCCCTTTTCATCAGAATGCTCCATGAGACTTTTCATTACAAGGCTCCATGGTCTTCTCATCACAATGCTCCAGGAACTTGTCATCACAGTGCTCAATTTCGTTGTCATCACAATGCTCCATGACCCCTGTCATCACAATACTCCATGAATATTTTCAGCCCAATGCTCCATGGCCTTGTCATCACAATGCTCCATTACCCCTGGCATAACAATGCTCCATGACCCCATCCATCACCATGTTCCACGGCCTTGTCATCACAAGGCTCCATGACTCTTGTCATCACAATGCTCCAATACCCTTGTAATCACCATACTCCATGCCCCTTTTCATCTCATTGCACCATGAACCCTGTCATCACAATGCACCATGCCCATTATGATAATGCTTCATGCTATTGTCATCACAATGAAATCAAAATTCTCCATGACCTCTGTCATCACAATGCTCCAAACCCTTGTGATCACAATGTTCCATGACACTTGCCATCACAACGCCCCATGACGCTGGTCATCACAATTATCCATGGACTTCTCATCACAATGCTCCATGACCTTTGTCATCACAATTCTCAGTACACTTGTCGTCAGTATGCTCCTTGTACCCTGTCATGACAAGTCTCCATGCCTTTTTCATCACAATGCTCCATGCCATTGTCATCACAATACTCCACAAGCTTGTCATCAGAATGCTCCGTGACCCTTGTCATCACAATGCTCCATGACACCTGTCAACCCAATGCTCCACGCCCCTTGTCATTACAGTTCTCAATGATGCTCGTCATCACAATTATCCATGGTCTTCTCATCACAGTGCTGCATGGTCTTGCCATCACAATGCTCCATGCCCTGATCATCACAATATTCCATGTACCTTGTTATCACAATTCTCCATGTCCTTGTCATCACAATGCTCCATGACAGTTCTCATCAAAATGATACATGCTATTGTCATCACAATTCTCCATGCACTTGTCATCGCAATGCCCCATGACCCCTGTCATAGCAAGTTCCATGCCTTTGTCATCACAATGCTTCACGAAATTTTCATCAAAATTCTCAATGACCGTTGTCATCACAATGCTCCAAGCCCTTGTCATCACAATGCTCCATTACCTTTGTCATCACAATCCGCCATAACACTTGTGCATCACAATGCTCCATGCCATTGTCATCACAATGGGCCATTAAATATGTCATCACAATGCTCCCAGACACCTTTCTTCACAATATTCCATGCCCTTGTCATCCCAATGTGCCATGCTCACTCTCAACACATTTATTCATTAAACTTATCAGACCAATGCTCCATGCACCTGTCATCAAAATGCTCCATGTCATTTTCATCACAATGCTCCATGAACCATCTCATCATATTGTTCCATGCCCTTGTCATCACAAAGCCCCATGATGCTTGTCATCACAGTACCCGGTGCTCTTCTCACCACAATGCTCCATGCCCTTGTCATTACAATCCATCATGGCCCATGTATCAGAGTGTTCAGTGCCCTTGTCATCACAATGCTCCATGCCCACTCTCATCACAATAATCCACGAAACTTTTCAGACCAATGCTCCATGCCCTTCTCATCACAATGCTCCATTACCCCTGTCATAACAATGCTCCATGACACCTGCCATCACAATGTTCCACAGCCTTGTCATCAAAATTCTCAATGACCCTTGTCATCACAATGCTCCAAGAACCCTGTAATCACAATGCTCCATGTCCTTGTCATCACAAAGCTCCAAGACGCATGTCATCAGAATGTTCCATGGCCTTCTCATTCATGATGCTCTATGCCCATGTCATCACAATGCTCCAAGACTCCTGTAATCACAATGCTCCATGCCCCTTTTCATCTCAATGCTCCATGAACCCTGTTATCACAATGCACCATGCCCATCATCATAATGCTTCAGGCTATTGTCTTCACAATGAAATAAAAATGCTCCATGACCTCTCTCATCACAATGCTCCAAATCCTTGTGATCACAATGTTCCATAACACTTATCCTCACAACGCCCCATGACACTTGTCATAACAATTATCCATGGTCTTCTCATCACAATGCTCCATGATCTTTGTCATCACAATTCTCAATACCCTTGTCATCACAATGCTCCCTGACACTTGTTTTCATTATGCTCCTTGAACACTGTCATGACAAGGCTCCATGCCTTTTTCATGACAATGATCCATGCCATTTTCATCACAGTGTTCCAAGACCCCTGTAATCACAATGCTCCATGCCCTTGTCATCACAAAGCTCCATGATGCATGTCATCAGAACGCTCCATAGCCTTCTCATCCCAATGCTTCATGCCCTTGTCATCACAATGCTCCAAGACCGCTGTAATCACCATGCTCACTGCACCTTTTCATCAGAATGTTCCATGAGACTTGTAATCACAAGGCTCCATGGTCTTCTTATCACAGTGCTCCAGTACCTTGTCATCACAGTCCTCCATGAACCCTGTCATCACAATGCTCCATGACCACTGTCATCACAACGCTCCATGAACCCTGACAACACAATGATCTGGGACATTTGTCATCAAAATGCTCCATGACCCTTGTCATCACAGTGATCCATGCCCTTGTCATCCCAATGCTCCATGATCCCAGTAATCACAGTGCTCCGTGACGCTTGTCATCACAGTGTTCCATGAACCTTGTCATCACAATGCTCCTTGCCTTTGTCAGCAAAATGCTACATAATCTTGTCATCACAATGCTCCATGCGCTTGTCATCACTTTCCTCCATGTCTTTGACATCATATTGCTTCATGCCCTTGTCATCTCTCTATTGCCTCTCTGGTTTTTACAGATATTCGGATGTCCCTTTTGACCAGTGGGAAGTGACAATTCTTTGTAGTGTGGATTTGCATTGTGTGCTTGCTTGATTGGCCAGAAAGGGCGTATGCGTTTTCTCCTGAATATATTCAGGAGAAAAGGCATACGCCCTTTTTGGCCAAGGGCATCACTGTCCAAGTTGTGATGCTTCTCCTGTGCTTTAAAGGTGATTCCAATTTACCTCTTGAAATATGTTTTGTGCAATTCTGCCTCATTTTCCAGTCCCCTTCTTTGCCTTCCCTCAACAGATTTTTGGAAGAGAGTAGTCCTTTATAACTCTGCAGGTTTTTGAATTGCTGTGCTGCTGAGCCCCAATTTTCAAAACCCATTTTTGTGAGCTGGCCACAAATCCACAATTTTGCTTCAGGACCTATACTGGTTCCAGGGGTGGCTATATTGGGTCCCTGTGGGTGGCTGAGGCTTTGGTTAATTCTTCTTCCTGCCGGGAAATTAGAGTGACATGTGCCCGTCCAAATGTCTACATCTAATCTCTGATAGGTTCTCCCTTTTCCCTTTCATCCTCTGCACAATTAGCAAACTGTGTGTACCAGGAGGTTATAGGGGCTGACTCTCCTAAGTTGGTAGATTGATAGTAAAGCAGTTGGAATACCAAACTGGAGCAGAAGGAGAAGAATAATTAGGACAGTTTTAGAAACCTTTCGCCATCACATGTTGTCCATTCTCTAGGTTTCCAATACATGTTATAACTGTAGTGATATTCCCTTCTACCTGGAGATTTGGGACCCATGGGATGGTTGCATGCATTACTACCCTAAGGGTCTGCATTTTCTATCCCAATCTCACCAGTCCTCTCAGCCCCAAGTGTCGAGCTTTATGTCTCATCCAGCTGTCTTTGCCGATAGGGTCATTCCAGGTTTCATCAGAACCTTTGAAGGAATTGTGTAAGAATTTCGCTGTTTTTTGGTTTTGTTTTTGAAATTCATGTTTATAATGGGGTTGAGCTGATTATCACTGACTTGTTTATGCTGGTCTAGACACAATTGATTCCCTTACGGAGACATATCAATGCATAGGTTTTAAGATTCTTACTAGTCAGATATATACCTATGTGGGAAATCAGGGTGTTGAGTCCCGTTCACTGAGGAAGGTGTAGCTCTTGTCTATTCTGTATTTGGTTTATGGAATGGTACCTGTGTTAATATCAAACTCTGGATTTATGCATCACCCAACCTCTCCTTTCTCCTGAAGCATTCCTAAGATTTTTTTTTTATATGTGAGACTCTGTTCTCTTTTCTAATTCAGTTCATGAGTTGTGATATAGACATTCCCTCTATAAGTGATATCTTATGATAAGATTCTTTTTCTGTGTGACTAATTTCCCTTAGAATCATCATACTTAAATCCACGCATTATGCTGCTACTGGCCTTATATACATTGATTTCACGTCTGAGTGATATTCCGTTGTACAAAATTACCACAAGTTCTTTATGCATTTCTGTTTTTCCTGGGATATTTTAGGTGTACCAAAGTTGAGGTTCTTGTATGCAGAGCAGCCCTAAACTTTGGGGTGCCTGTGTCTTATTGATATTTAGTCTTCCGAAGTTATATGCCCATGAATTGAAGTCCCCTTTGCTCGGGGGCTTTGTATTTTAGATGTTTTAGTTAACAGCATACACTTCTTCAGAGTGGCTCTTGGATATTTATACCCCACCCATCAGCGTGACTTGGCTCCCTGTTTGCCATGGCCTCTCCTGCATTTCTGGTTTGTACACATTTTTTGGATGGCCTTACTGAGCATTGGAAATTGAGACTTCTTTGTTGTGCAGATATGCATTTCCCTCTTGCTTGGTTGGCCAAAAACTCTGTCTGTGTTTTTTTTTCTGAAGATATTCACGAAAGAAACGCATACACCCTTTTGCCCAACTGCATCACTTTATAAATTCTGCTGCTTTTCATATGCTTTAAATGTGAGTAGAATCTACCTTTTGAAATCTGTTTCCTGCAATTCTGCCTCTCATTCAGATCCTCTTCGTTGCCTTACCTGAATATATTTTTGGACGTTGGTTATCGTTTATATCTTTGCAGGTCTTTGAATTGTCTGCTCCTCAGCTGCATTTTGCAACTCGCTTTATTTTGTGTGCTGTATGCCAAACCATTGGATTGCTTCCGGCCCAATTCTGGTTCTGGGGAGGCAGGCTGAGCCTTTGGTTAATTCTTCTTCTAATAGGAAATTAGAGTGACATGTTCCTGTCAAAACTCCTACAGCTAATCTCTCATTGGTTCCCCCTCTTCCCATTTATCCTCTGCACAAATTGAAAACTGTGTAAAACAGGAGGTTAAAGGTGCTGATTCTCCAAGTGGGGAGATTGTTAGTAATGGGGCTGGAATGGCGAAACCCAGCACCAGGAGATCAAAAATGAGGTGCATTTTAGACACCTTTCCTGAGCACATGGTGTACATTCATCTCGGTTTCCCAGGCATGTTTTCGCTGTCAGAAGATTCCCTTGAACCTGCAGATTTGGGACCCATGGAATGGGTACCAGGCAGTATTACTTTAAAAGGTCTGCATTTTCTCACCAAGCCTCTCTAACATCTCTTAGCGTGCATAGATTCCAGCCTTATATATAATTCTGCTGTGGGTCTACATGTGTTCAATCCATGTTACATCGTAGCCCTTCAACAAAAGTTGTAAGAATTTTTGTCTGTCTCACTGTTTTTATAAATATTTTTAAATTTATTTTTATACTGGTTACAGCTGATTTTCAAAGCTCTGTTTTTTGCTGCTGTACATCCACTTGATTCACGTACTGTGAGACAACAATAAATTCTTTTTCAGATGCTTACCAGTCATATGTATTATTTTCCAGTGACTTGAGTGGGCTGAGTGCAGTTCTTTGAGGTACCGTGTAGGCCTTGTCAGTTATTCAATTTGGTACTTGGAATGGTATCTTTGCTAATTTCAACCTCCTGGATAATACCTCACCATTCCCCACCTTTCCCATTTAGCAGCCTTATGTCTATTTTCTACATATTTGACTATGTTTCTGTATTGTAATTTATTTCATGTGTAGCCATTTTTGATTCCACCTTTAAGTGACATCTTATGATATGTGTCTTTTTCTTTCTGACATATGTCACTTAGAATGATCGTATGTAACTCCTCCAGAGTTGTTCCAACTGGCCTTATTTCATTGATTTCTGGATGAGTCATATTCCACTCTACATAAGTACCCCATCTCTTTTATCCATTTTATCCTTCCAGGGACATTTAGGTTATATCCAAGTTGAGGCCCTTTTTAACAGAGAGGTGGTAAACGTTGGGGTGCCTGTTTTCTGTCGATTTTTGTTTTTCCCAAGGTATACGCCCATGAGTGCAAGTGCCCTATGCTCTGAGGCTCATTTTTTAGATGTTTTAGCAAACACAATACACTTATCCAGAGTGGCCGTTGGCAAATTACATTTCCACAATCAGCCTCACAGGGCTCCCTTTTCTCCTCACCCTGTCTTGCATTTCTGGTGTTTACACTTTATGTGGATGGCCCTTCTGACTGATGTGAAGTGATACATTTTGTAGTATTGATTTCCAGTGTCCACCTGTTTGGTTGGATAAAAAGTGTGTATGGCCTTTACTTGAATATATTCAGAAAAAATGCATACGCCCTGTTTGGCTAACTGTGTCATTGACGATGTTCAGACCCTTTTCTTGTGCTTTAACGGGGAGTCCTTTCTACCTGTTCAAATATGTTTCCTGCCACTCTCCCTTGCTTACAAGTCCTTTTCTGTGACTTACCTCAAGACATTTTTCGACGATAGATATTTTCAACTCTGCAGTTTCATGAATTTTAGTGCCCCTGAGTTCCATTATTCAACTTGTGTTTTTGTAAACTGGACACAAAACAGCGGGATTTCCTCTAGCTCTATTCTGTTTGCGTGGGCAATTCTAGCCTTTGATGAATTTGTCTTCCGGATTGGAAATTAGACTGGCATGTGCCTGTCCGAACACCTAAGACTTGTCTCTAAATTTTTCTCATCCTTCCGCTTCATCCTCTGGACAAATTCCAAACTGCGTGCAACAGGATGTTGACGGTGTTGATATCCCCAAGTGAGGAGGTTGTTAGGAAAGATGTTGGAGGAGTGAACCCAAGCACCAGGCGATGAGGAGATGAGGTGCCTTTTCCAAACTCTTTCCGATCAAATGGTGTACCATCCTCTAGGTGTGACAGGCATGTTTTAGCTGTAGGAAGGGTCCCGTGCATGTAAGGAGGACACCAGGGATTTTTCCACATCAGTGCCTCCCCAAACCCCAAACTGCGGAATTTTTAAGCTACGGCTACACGCATGTCCATTAAGGGCCTTGGGAAATAGGCAGAGCCCAAACTTTAGATGATTGAAATCTTCAGGGTCAGAAGTGCTCACCATCGGCTTTGCTTAGGTTACATTTTATCTGTCATTGATAGATGATGTCAATAAAAATATCTATTCTTTTTCAGATTATTTCCCCTTATAGGTTAGTGCAAAATATTCAGTGTAGTTCCCTGAGCTATACAGTAGCTCCTTGTTGATGATCTATTTTATATACAGCAGTGTGTATGTGTTAAACCCAAACTGTTAATTTATCCCTTCTCCTACCTTTCCCCTTTGGTAATAATAAATTATAAGATTTTATACTTCTCAGAAATGGGGGAGCTGAAGAGAGGTATCATTTTCAATGGAAAAGCATTGAACACACGATTGAAGCTTCAGCCAAGAGTATTCGATGTACATCCATGGAAATAAATCACTTCATTTCTCTAATGTTGACCTGACAAATAAGACAAACGTCTTCACTGAACTTGCTTATAGGAAAGTGATGGAAATATCAAATGTAAGTCTTAGAAACATCTTATTTTACCCGAGCGTTATACACTGCTCTATGTTAACTACAGTTTGGCTCACACATGTGTTCATTGAAGTTACAATGTTCTCAATTTCTGTTACTGATCCTCCAGAGTGGACCCCAACACTAGTCCCCGTGCCCAGTGTCATTGGAGCCAACAGATCAAGACTGAGTTTGGTTCAGAAGCAAAGGAAACATTATTTTGAAAACAGAAAGGAGAGGTGAGAGCATGCACTCCCCCATGGGCTGTGGGCTGGGCTGCTGTGTAGGGATCCCGGCAGCGTCAGTGGGAGGGAGGGGATGGAGATCTCGAGGGCTGGGTTGGCTGCAGCTCAGGCTCTATGCCACGGAGTCTGCATGGGACGCCGCTAGCTGAGGTGTCGACCCAGGCATTCTGCACTAGGAAATCGGGTCTGAAGTGCCGCGTGTGGGACCTCTGCATGCTGAACCCTAGGAGCACGTGAAATTAGACAAAGCACAAAGGAAAAACAGGTTAGACTTTATTTTATTGCCCAGATTCTCTTTATATCTCCCAGGAGTTTTTAATGAACGTTGCCGGAGATGAACACCTCCTCTGCTTTTTGTTCTGTTCCTCATTCTTGGGGTGTTGAGGGTGCAGACCCCTCTTTTGTAACTGCTTCATGCTGTGGTGGGAGCCCTGATACATGGGGGGAGGGGAAAACTTCTCCCCACCAGGCTCCAGGTGAGGTCGATTGTCCCAAGGCCTCCTGCCTCACTTCTCGTCTGCCTGAGCACCAGCATTGGAAGTGTTATAGATTCTAATGACCTTTAAGGGTCCAGGAAACAGATGTGCAGAGATGCTGCGGTGGCAGGTTTCACCCCACCCAACATTTGTTCGGCGACCTTAGGCTGACGGCTTTTGCCAGCCTAGATGCTCTGACCAGTAGTCTGTGCTTTCTTTAATTAGGTCCCTGAATTAATGTACAAACAGCACCATGTGTCAGAGCCCTGCCCGCACAACTCCCAGACAGTCAAGGGTCAGTGGTGATCCAGGACCATGACGTCCACTGAGTCAATGGCCTTTAGAAGTAGCCAGCAGTCCAGCCGGTCATATTGACCATCATCACCACGGTGTCTGTAGGGCTTTCTATGGTGAAAGCATGATATACGTTTCCCCCGCCAAGCTTATTAGATCCCCTCTGGGTGCAGTAAATCCTGCAAGCAGTAGTCTGCTCTTTCGGGGCACAGTCTTGTTGTTTTCTGAGAGAAACTCCAGGTCATGTGATGGTCACACGAGTCATTTTGGGGGCCTGTTGCCCCCGTTTGTCTCTCTGGAGGTTGGAGTTCGAGGGCCTCCTCACTCAAGGTCAGTGTGTCCACAGAGCCACCCCTGCAACTTCAGGGCATGATGGGTGGTTAGGATCACCACGTGGGGTCCTTTTCCCTTAGGAGGGACCTGGCCTTGGGGGCTGCTGATTTCCAGCTTTTTAGATACCCCAGTATCCTGGCCTGATGAGTCGGTGGGCAAAGCCCTTGGTGACCATAGTTTATCATACCTGAAGGGCATTCTTGTGTTGCTCCATTTCAAGTGGTCCCAGTTTTTGCACTAAGGCTCCAAGGGCGATTAACCTATGACCGGGTATGTAAAGGTCAAAGGGTTTAGCTAAATTAGGGAGTTCCTGGGCAAGGGTCTGAATTGACTGCTCTTTCCATTCTTGAAAGGCTGCTTCTGGATTCTATTCAAAAGGATCATCATCTTTTCGTGTCAGTGTTTCATGTAGAGGCCCAGCTATTAGACTGTAGTTAGGGATCCAGATGCAGAAAACCTTGGCCTCCCCAGGAACCCCTAAGCTGTCTTCTAGTTTTAGAAGAGTTAAGGCTGCAAATGGTTTCTTCCCTATCCTGGGATGCGTTTCTCCGAATATCTGTGAGAATGAAGCCCAGGCATGTCACCTTAGCATGGGATATTTGAGCCTTTTTCTTGGACACCTTCTATCCTTTCTTGGCTAGGTAGTTCAGAGGCGTCTTTAGTAGGCCTGGTGATCAGAATGTCCTCTGCATATTGAAGGAGGGTTCCCTTTTACAGAGGTAGAACTTTTAGGCCTTTAAAGGACATTTCCCCAATGATGGTGTGGGGATTTTTGAACCATTGGGGAAGGATGGCCCAGCATTATTGCTTTGGTTGCATGTTGTGTCCTGCCACTCACAAGCCAAAAATTCTTGTGACTCTGAGATGAATGGAACACAGAAGAAGGCATCATTGAAGTCTAATACAGAATGCCATGGCCTGGTGGATGGTAGAATGACCTGCAGGGTGTAGGACATAGGAGCTACTGGAGGTATATCCTCGGTGGCTTCACTGACTGTCCTTATATCCTTTACCAGGTCCCCAGCAGCCAATGGGACTCTCGTGGTCAGGCCAATCCCAGGATATGGAGCTCACCTGGGCAGCACGCCCCACCGAACCGCCCACGGGGCTCTTGTGGTCAAGTCCCTCCCATGGTATGGAACTCACATGTGCAGTTACCCAGCAACCCAAGGGGCTCTCATAGTCAGGCCCTTCCCAGGATACGGAGCTCCCCTGGGCAGGTACCAGAGCACGGCTGGACACACAGGAACTGTGCACATAGCCCACATTGCAGAGAACCCCCAGCTCACCTGTCGCTCACAGCTGACACAGAACGCCTCAGAGCAGGACTTGAACTAACAAAGAGCAGCCCTGACAGGTCTGTGACCCTGGCTATCACTCTGTGCAGCCTCTCTCGGCCTGGTGTTCCAGACACTTCCACTGCAGCCAGGGCACCAGTCCTCTGTCTCCAACCACCATCACTCCTCTCCCTGACTCCTGGGTTCCTCTCATTAATATAGGGTGTTCTTGAAGTTGTTTTCCACTCATGGACCAGATAAAATGATGAGAAAAAAGCCGCAGCTGCAGCCCCTTGTCTATCCTGACTCTCAAGAGCCCACACCTGTTCCTTGGACGCGGCCCGTTTAACAAGGTTCATTTTCTGCAACTGTGATCCCCTGAGGGGTGAGGATTGGCTGATATGGGCAGCCTGACACTGCCTGCCAGCCCTCCCCAGGTGTGCCTTGGTTGAGGTCAATATAAACACCTCTCCAGTCAGCAAGAGCCCCTGTAGCTGTGCCTGACGCCATATTCTCTGCCCCGTCAGCAGTGTCGGGGCTGGGGTGGTGGGAGGGAGAGAGGGGCCATGGCTTTGTGGGTGGCCCAGTGTGAGTGGGGCTCTCCTGGACTTTCTGCAGGAGTTGCCAGGCTGCCACCTGCTAAAGAAGAGGATGTGTCACCCATACCTGCCGCTGGAATTTCTCCCCAGGCAGAGGTGAGGAAGTAAAAAGCAGTGGGGGCCGTGGCAGGAGGGGTATCTCAGGTAGGGAAATGGAAAGCTTCCAGAAGAGCATCTGGGGCCAGGACCATCCTGTCTGGCCAGCAGGCATCAAGTCGGCCTGCGTGCTGTCGCTGGTGTGGCACCACAGCCCTTCCTCTAGGCTTGCAAGTTCTTGTACATATTCAGCTGTTTTACCTGGAAAGGGTGGGAAGAGTTCAGCTGCAGCAGGACTGGGGCTCAGCTCACATTTACTCACAGACGCCTCGACACAGTCCCCCAGCTTTGCAATGAGGATGTTCCTTGTGGGGGGGGAGCGCTGCTCACTGCATGGGAGACGATTTCCCATCTCTGACCAACTTAAGAATTTTTTACAACTGGAGCAAGTGCCCTGATACGATTATCCTCTGTATAACTGGGGGGTTCTGTTTATTTATTTATTTTCTTTTTTTCTTTTTGGTTCAAGGTAGATTTTATTTATTCCTCTTTTTTTTTTAATTTGGAGATATAAACATGGAAATAATGCATTAATATAAAGACGTCTATGGGAAGGGAAAAACGTTTTTTGGTTTATTTTATTAAATGTTATTTATTTATTTTTAATTTTTTTAAAACTTATTTATTTCTTTTATACAGCAGGTTCTTACTGGATATCTATTTTATACATATGTGTGCACATGTGAATCCCAGTCTCCCAATTCATCCCACCACCACCCTCACATGTCGTTCCCACCTTGGTGTCCATATGTTTGTTCTCTACATCTGTGTCTCTATCTCTGCCCTGGAAACCGGTTCCTCTTTACCATTTTTCTAGGTTCCACATATATGCATTAACATACAATATTTGTTTTTCTCTTTCTGACTTACTTCACTCTGTATGACAGTCTCTAGATCCATCAAGGTCTCTACAAATGACCCAATTTCATTCCTATGTATGGCTGAGTAATATTCCATTGTATATATGTACCACATCTTTATCCATTCATCTGTCTGTGGGCACTTAGGTTGCTTTCATTACCTGACTATTGTAAATAGTACTGCAATGAACATTGTGGTGAATGTGTCTTTTTGATTTATGGTTTTCTCTGGGTATATGCCCAGTAGTGGGATTGCTGGATTATATGGTAATTCTATTTTTAGTTTTTTAAGGAACCTCCATACTGTTCTCCATAGAGACTATATCGATTTACATTCCCAGCAATAGTGGAAGAAGGTTCCTTTTCTCCACACCCTCTCCAGCATTTGTTGTTTGTAGATTTTCTGATGATGCCCATTCTAACAGGTGTGACGTGATACCTCATTGTAGTTTCGATTTCCATTTCTCTAATAATTAGTGATGTTGAGCAGATTTTCATGTGCGTACTGGCCATCTCTATGTCTTCTTGGAAGAAATGTCTATTTACATCTTCTTCCATTTTTGTATTGGGTTGTTTGTTTTATTAATATTGAGCTGCATGAGCTGTTTATATATATTGGAGATTAATTATTTGTCCATTGATTCATTGGCAAATATGTTCTGCCATTCTGAGGGTTGTCTTTTCGTCTTGTTTGTAGTTTCCTTTGCTTTGCAAAAGCTTTTACATTTCATTAGGTCCCATCTGTTTAGTTTACTTTTTTATTTCATTACTATAGGAGGTGGATCAAAAAAGATCTTGCTGTGATTTACGTCAGAGTATCCTTCGTAAGTTTTCCTCTCAGAGTTTTATACTGTCCGGTCTTACATTAAGGTCTCTAATCCATTTTGAATATATTTTTATGTATGGTGTTGGGGAGTGTTCTAATTTCATTCTTTTACATGTAGCTGTCCATATTTCCCAGCACCAATGATTGAAGAGACTGTCTTATCTCCATTGTATAGTCTTGCCTCCTTTGTCATAGATTAGTTGACCATAGGTGTGTAGGTTTATCCCTGGGCTTTCTTTTTCTTTTTTTTTTTTCCTTTTACACGTTTATTGGAGTATAATTGTTTTACAACGGAGTGTTAGTTTCTGCTGTATAACAAAGTGAATCAGCTATACATATAGAAATATCACCAGATCCCCTCCCTCTTGCATCTCCCTCCCACATTCCATATCACACCCCTTTATGTGGTCACAAAGCACCGAGCTGATCTCCCTGGTCTATGTGGCTGATTCTCAGTAGCTATCGGTGTTACATTTGGTAATGTATTTATGTCCATGCCACTCTGTCACTTCGTCTCAGCTTACCCATCCCCCTTCCGGTGTCCTCAAGACGTTTCTCTATGTCTGTGTCCTTAATCCTGTCCTGCCACTAGGTTCTTCAAAATCTTTTTTTTCTTCTTTAGATTCCGTATATCTCTGTTAACATACAGTATTTGTTTTTCACTTTCTGACTTACTTCACTGTGTAGGACAGATTCTAAGTCCATCCACCTCAGTACAAATAACTCAGTTTTGCTTCGTTTTATGGCTGAGTAATATTCCATTGTATATATGTGCCAGATCTTCTTTATCCATTCATCTGTCGATGGACACTTAGGTTGCTTCCATGTCCAAGCTATTGTAAATAGAGCTGCAATGAACTTTTTTGTACATAACTCTTTTTGAATTATGGTTTTCGCAAGGCAAATGCCCAGTAGTTGGATTGTTGTGTCGTATGGTACCTCTATTGTTAGTTATTTAGAGGAACCTCCGTACTGTTCTCCCTAGTGCCCATATCAATTTACGTTCCCACCCACAGTGCAAGTGTGTTCCCTTTTCTCCAATAAATGCCTCTCCAGCATTTATTGTTTTGTAGATTTTTTTGATGATTGCCACTCTGACTGCTGTGTGGTGATACCTCACGATAGTTATGATTTGCATTTCTCTAATGATTAGTGATGTTCAGCATCCTTTCATGTGTTTCTTGGTAATCTGTATATCTTCTTTGGAGAAATGTCTATTTAGGTCTTCTGGCCCTTTTTGGATTGGGTTGTTTGTTTTTGTGATATTGAGCTACATGAGGTGCTTGTAAAGTTTGGAGGTTAATCCTTTGTCAATTGCTTCATTTGAAAATATTTTCTCCCATTCTGAGGGTTGTTTTTGCATCTTGTTTATGTTTTCCTGTACCGTGTAAAAGCTTTTAAGTTTCATTAGGTCCCATTTGTTGATTTCTGTTTTTATATCCATTTCTCTAGAAGGTGAGTCAAAAAGGATCTTGCTGTGATTTATGTCATAGAGTGTTCTGCCTATGGTTTCCTCTAAGTGTTTTATAGTGTCTGGTCTTATATTTAGATCTCTAATCCATTTAGAGTTTATTTTTGTGTATGGTGCTATGGAGTGTTCTAATTTCATTCTTTTATGTGTAGGGGTCCAGTTTTCCCAGCACCAATTACTGAAGAGACTGTCTTTTCTCCATTGTATATCCTTAGCTCCTTTGTCATAGATGAGATAGCCATAGGTATGTAGGTTTCTCTCTGGGCTTTCTGTCCTGTTCCATTGATCTGTGTTTATGCCAATCTACATACACTTGATTCCATTATGGACACATATAAATACATAGGTTTCAAGATTGTTACCAGTCAGATAAATTCCTCTTCAGTGAATAGGGTGTTTTGTGTCCAGTTCATTGAGAAAGGAGTAGGTCTTGTCTATTACATATTTGGTATATGGAATGGTATCTGTGCTAATTTCAAACTCTGCTTTTACACATCACCCCACGTCACCTTTCCCCTTAAGGAGGCATAAGTGTGTTTTCTAAATGTGTAACTCTGTTCTCTTTTGATATTCAGTTCATGTGTAGCCATGTTTACATTCCCTCTATAAGTGATATATTACAATAAGTTTCTGTTTCTTTGTGGCTCATTTCACTTAGCATCATCGTACCTAAAGCCACTCATTATGCTGCTATTGGCCTTATGACATTGATTTTATGTCTGAGTGACATTCCATTGTATATAAGTACCACAACATCTATATCCATTTTTTTCCTTTCCTGGCATATTTAAAGTGTACCGAAGTCGAGGTTCTTGTAAAGAGAGCAGCCCTAAATTTTGCGCTGGCTGTGTGTTGCGGATTTTTAGTTTTCCCAAAATACACGCCCATGAGTGGAAGTGTGCTATGCTCTGTAGCTCTGTTTTAGAAAACAACATACAGTTCTGCAGAGAGGCTGTTGGCAATTTACATCCTGTCCATCGGTGTAAGCAGGCTCCATTTTCTCCATGGCCTATCCTGCATTTGTGGTTTTCACACTATTTGTGGATGGCCCTTTTGACTGGAGGTAAGGGACACTTCTATGTAGTGTGGATTTTCAATGCCTGATGGCTTGCTTGGCCAAAAAGGGCGTATGCATTTTTTCCCAAATATATTCAAGAAAATACACATACACCCTTTTCAGCTAAGGGCAACATTGTCGAAGTTCTGTCGCTTTTCATGTGCTTTAAAGATGAATCCAATGTACCTCTTGAAATCTGTTTCCTTCAAATCTGCCTTGCATTCAAATCCTCTTCATGGCCTTACCTCAATATATTTCTGGATGATAGTTGTCCTTTATAACTCTGCAAGTTTGTGAATTGCTGTGCCCCTGATTTCCATTTTTCAAATCGCCTATTTGTGAGCTGGCTGCAATACCGCAGGATGGATTTAGGCCCTAGTCCGGTTCCGGGGCTTCAGGCTGAGCCTTTGGTTAATGCTTCTTCCTGATGGGAAAGTAGAGTGATATATGCCCATCCAAACACCTACAGCTAATCTCTCATTTGTTTTCTCTCTTCCTGTTCATCCTCTGCACAATTTGCAAACTGTGCATAACAGGAGGGTAAAGGCGCTGACACTCCAATTGGGGAGATTTTTAGCAATGCAGATGGAATGGTGAAGCCGAGCACGACGAAAGGAAAAATGAGGTACCTTTTAGAAAACTTTCCCACTTACACAGTGTACCATCCACTGGGTTTCCCATGCATGTTTTAACTGTAGGAAGATTCCCTTAAACCTGGAGAGTTGGGACCACTAGAATGCGTAGCACACAGTATTGCTCTAAGTGGCGTTCTTTTGCTCACACAACCTCAGCAATCTTGTCAGCCCCAAGTGTCCAGTCTTATGTCTCATCCAGCTGTGGGTGTAAAGGTGGTCAATCCAGGTTGGATCACAGGCCCTGAACGTAATTTTTAAGATTTCTTTCTGTTTCGCTGTTTTTGCGTTTTGCTTATGAAACTTATTTTTTAAGGGGATTTAGCTGAATTTCAGTGCTGTGTTCATGCAATTATACACACATATGATTCCTTTATGGAGACATGAGAATACATATGATTTAAAATACTCAGAGTCAGATATATTCCTCTGCAATGAATAGGGGGTGTTGAGTCCAGTTCATTGTGCGGGGAGTAGGTGTTGTCTATTACATACTTAGTTTATGTAAGAGTATCTATGTTAATTTAAAACTGTGGATTTATGCATCAACCCACCTCGCCTTTCCCCTTAAGCAGGCAGAACATTGTTTTCTAAATGTGTGACTCTGTTGTGTTTGTAATTCAGTTCATATGGAGCAATGTGTTCATTCACCCTATGAGTGATATGATATAATAAGATTCGTTACTCTGTTATCTTTCCTAACTCAGTTCATGTGTAGCCATGTTTACAGGATCTTCATAAGTGATATCTTATGATAAGTTTCTTTTTCTGTGTGACTTATTTCACTTAGAATCATCGTACAAGAATCCACTCACTTTGCTGCTACTGGTCTTATGACATTGATTTCATGGCTGAGGGATATTCCATCGTACGTAAGTACCACAATTTTTGAACCATTTTTATATTTCCTGGGATATTTAAGGTGTACCCAATTAGAGGTTCTTGTAAGCAGTGCAGTTTTAAATATGGGGGTGTCTCTGTCTTAGTGATTTTCAGGTTTCCCAAGGTATATTCCCTAGACTGGAAGTGCCCTTGGCTCTGTAGCTCTGTTGTTTACTTGTTTTAGGGAACACAATGCACTCTTCCAGTGAGAAAGTTGGCAATTTACATCCTGCCCATCAGCATAACAAGGCTCCTTCTTCTCGAGGGCCTGTCTTGCCTTTCTGGTTTTTACACATTTTGTGGAGGTCCCTATGGACCGGTGGGAAGTTATACTTCTTTGTAGTGCAGATTTGCATTGTCCTCTTGTTTGCTTGGCCAAAAAGGGCGTATGCATTTCCTCCTGAATATATTCAGGAGAAAACGCATACGCCCTTATGGGCAAGTGCATCATTGTCGAAGTTGTTCCCCTCTTCCTGTGCTTTACAGGAGACTCCAACGTACCTCTTGCAATCAGTTTCCTGCTATTCTGACTCGCTTTCAAGTCCGCCTCCTTGCCTTCCTTCAACAGAATTTTGGACGATAGTTGCGCTTTATTACTCTGCCAGTTTGTGAATTGCTGTGCCTCTGAGCTCCATTTATCAACTCGTTTTTTGTGAGCTGAACACAAGTCCAAAATTCTGGTTCATGACCTATACTGGTTCCGGGTGGCTGGCTGAGACTTTGGTTAATTCATCTTCCTGCCAGGAAATTAGAGTGACATATGCCCGTCCAAATGCCTAACAGCTACTCTCTCATTGGTTCTCCCTCTTCCCTTCCATCCTCTGCCAATTTGGCAACCTGTGCGAACCAGGAGGTTAAAGGGGCTGTCTCTCCAAGTTGGGAGATTGATAGTAAAGAAGTTGGAAAGTCAGTACAGAGCACCATGAGAGGGACTATTCGTTGAGTTTTAGAAACGTTTCGTATTCACAGTGTGTTCATTCTCTAGGTTTCCCGTACATGATATAGTTGTAGTAATATTCCCTTCAACCTATAGAGATGTGACCCAAGGAATTGGGACCATGCATTATTGCTTTAAAGGGTCTGCATTTCCTCACCCAATGTCACCAATCCTCTCAGTTCCAAGTGTCCAGCCTTATGCCACATCCAGCTGTCTTTGCAGATAGGGTCATTCCAGATTTCATCAGAGAACCTGAAGGAATTGTAAAGAATTTCCCTGTTTTTTTGTTTTGTTTTTGAAATTCCTTTTTATAATGGGTTTGAGCTGATTCTCGCTGCCATGTTTACGCCAGTCTAGACACACTTGATTCCCTTACGGAGACATATCAATACATAGGTTTTAAGATTCTTACGAGTCAGATCTATTCCTTTGCGGGAAATATGGGGCTTTGAGTCCCTTTCACTGAGGAAGGTGTAGGTCTTTTCTATACCACAGTTGCTTTTATAAACGGTACCTGTGCTTATATCAAACTCTGGTTTTATGCATCACCCCACCTCTCCTTACCCCTTAAGCAGGCATAAGAGTGTTTTCTAAATGTGAGACTCTGTTCTCTTTCCTAATTCAGTTCATGTGTAGCCATGTTTACAGGATCTTCCTAAGTGATATCTTATGATAAGTTTCTTTTTCTGTGTGACTTATTTCACTTAGAATCATCGTACCTGAATCCACTCACTTTGCTGCTCCTGGTCTATGACATTGATTTCATGGCTGAAGGATATTCCGTCGTACATAAGTACCACAATTTTTTGAACCATTTTTATATTTCCTGGGATATTTAAGGTGTACCCAAGTTGAGGTTCTGTAAGCAGTGCAGCCCTAAATTTGGGGGTGCCTCTGTCTTATTGATTTTCAGTTTTCCCAAGGTATATTCCCTAGACTGGAAGTGCCCTTGGCTCTGTAGCTCTGTTGTTTACTTGTTTTAGGGAACACAATGCACTCCTCCAGTGAGGCAGTTGGCAATTTATATCCCACCAATCAGGATAACAAGGCTCCCTGTTCTCCAGGGCCTGTCTTGTCTTTCTGATTTTCACACATTTTGTGGATGTCCCTTTTGACCGGTGGGAAGTGATACTACTTTGTAGTGCAAATTTGCATTGCCCGATTGCTTGCTTGGCCAAAAACGGCGTATGCGTTTTCGCCTGAATATATTCAGGAGAAAACGCATACACCCTCTTTGGCCAAGTGCGTCATTGTCGATGTTGTGCCCCTCTTCCTGTGCTTTAAAGGTGATTCCAACGTACCTCTTGAAATCTATTTCCTGCTATTCTGCCTCGCTTTCATGTCCGCCTCGTTGCCTTCCCTCAAAAGATTTTTGGACGATAGTTGTCCTTTATTACTCTGCCAGTTGTGAATTGCTGTGCCCCTGAGCTCCATTTTTCAACCCCTTTTTTGTGAGATGTACGCGAGTCCAAAATTTTGGTTCAGGACCTATACTGGTTTTCGGTTGGAGGCTGAGACTTTGGTTAATTCTTCTTCCTGCTGGGAAATTAGAGTGACATGTGCCCGTCCAAATGCCTAGCAGCTAGTCTCTCATTGGTTCTCCCTCTTCCCTTCCATCCTCTGCCAAATTGGCAACCTGTGCGAACCAGGAGGTTAAAGGGGCTGTCTCTCCAAGTTGGGAGATTGATAGTAAAGCAGTTGGAAAGTCAAACCTGAGCACAAAGAGAGGGACTATTCGTTGAGTTTTAGAAACCTTTTGTATTCACAGTGTGTCCATTCTGTAGGTTTCCCGTACATGTTATAGCTGTAGTAATATTCCCTTCAACCTGGAGATTTGGGACCCATGGAATGGGGGCCATGCATTTTTGCTTTAAAGGGTCTCCATTTGCTCACCCAATCTCACCAATCCTCTCAGTACCAAGTGTCCAGCCTTATGCCACATCCACCTGTCATTGTAGATAGGGTCATTCCAGGTTTCATCCGAGACCCTGAAGGAATTTTAAAGAATTTCCCTGTTTTTAGGTTTTGTTTTTGAAATTCCTTTTTATAGTGGGTTAGAGCTGATTCTTGCTGCCATGTTTATGCCAGTCTAGACACACTTGATTCCCTTACGGAGACATAACAATACATAGGTTTTAAGATTCTTACTACTCAGATATATTCCTCTGCGGGAAATATGGGGTTTTCAGTCCCTTTCACTGAGGAAGGTGTAGGTCTTGTCTATTCCAAAGTTGATTTTAGAAACGGTACCTGTGCTTATATCAAACTCTAGTTTTATGCATCACCCCACCTCTCCTTCCCCCTAAGCAGGCATAAGAGTGTTTTCTAAATGTGAGACACTGTTCTCTTTCCTAACTCAGTTCATGTGTAGCCATGTTTACAGGATCTTCCTAAGTGATATCTTATGATAAGTTTCTTTTTTCTGTGTGACTTATTTCACTTAGAATCATCGTACCTGAATCCACTCACTTTGAAGCTCCTGGTCTTATGACATTGATTGCACGGCTGAGGGATATTCCATCGTACATACTACCACAATTTTTTGAACAATTTTTATATTTCCTGGGATATTTAAGGTGTACCCAAGTTGAAGTTCTTGTAAGCAGTGCAGCCCTAATTTGGGGGTGGCTCTGTCTTATTCATTTTCAGTTTTCCCAAGGTATATTCCCTAGACTGGTAGTGCCCTTGGCTCTGTAGCTCTGTTGTTTACTTGTTTTATGGAACACAATGCACTCCTCCAGTGAGGCAGTTCGCAATTTACATCCCTGCCATCAGCATAACAAGGCTCTCTGTTCTCCAAGGCCTGTCTTGCCTTTCTGGTTTTTACACATTTTGTGGATGTCCCTTTTGACCGGTGGGAAATGATACTTCTTTGTAGTGCAGATTTGCATTGCCCGCTTGCTTGCTTGGCCAAAAAGGGCGTATGCGTTTTCTCCTGAATATATTCAGGAGAAAACGCATAAGCCCTTTTTGGCCAAGTGCGTCATTGTCGAAGTTGTGCCCCTCTTCCTGTGCTTTAAAGGCCATTCCAACGTACCTCTTGAAATCTATTTCCGGCTATTCTGCCTCGCTTTCAGGTCCGCCTCGTTGCCTTCCCTCATCAGATTTTTGGACGATAGTTGTCCTTTATTACTCTGCCAGTTTGTGAATTGCTGTGCCCCTGAGCTCCATTTTTCAACTCGTTTTTTTGTGAGCTGTACGCATTCCAAAATTTTGGTTCAGGACCTTTACTGGTTCCCGGTGGGTGGCTGAGACTTTGGTTAATTCTTCTTCCTGCCGGGAAATTAGAGTGACATGTGCCCGTCCAAATGCCAAACAGCTACTCTCTCACTGGTTCTCCCTCTTCCCTTCCATCCTCTGCCAAATTGGCAACATGTGCGAACCAGGAGCTTAAAGGGGCTGTCTCTCCAAGTTGGGAGATTGATAGTAAAGCACTTGGAAAGTCAAACCGGAGCACCAGGAGAGGGAATATTCGTTGAGTTTTAGAAACCTTTTGTATTCACTGTGTGTCCATTCTCTAGGTTTCCCGTACATGTTATAGCTGTAGTAATATTCCCTTCAACCTGGAGAGTTGGGACCCATGGAACGGGGGACATGCATTATTGCATTAAAGGGTCTGTGTTTGCTCACCCTATCTCACCAATCCACTCAGTCCCAAGTGTCCAGCCTTATGCCACATCCAGGTGTCATTGTAGATAGGGTCATTCCAGGTTTCATCAGAGACCCTGAAGGAATTGTAAAGAATTTACCTGTTTTTGGGTTTTGTTTTTGAAATTCCTTTTTCTAGTGGGTTTGAGCTGATTCTCACTGCCATGTTTATGCCAGTCTAGACACACTTGATTCCCTTACGGAGACATATCAATACATAGGTTTTAAGATTCTTACTAGTCAGATCTATTCCTCTGCGGGAAATATTGTGTTTTGAGTCCCTTTCACTGTGGAAGGTGTAGGTCTTGTCTATTCCAAAGTTGATTTTAGAAATGGTACACGGGCTTATATCAAACTCTGGTTTTATGCATCACCCCACCTCTCCTTACCCCTTAAGCAGGCATAACAGTCTTTTCTAAATGTGAGACTATGTTCTCTTTCTTAACTCAGTTCATGTGTAGCCATGTTTACAGGATTTTCATAAGTGATATCTTAAGATAAGTTTCTTTGTTCTGTGTGACTTATTTCACTTAGAATCATCGTACCTGAATCCACTCACTTTGCTGCTCCTTGTGTTATGACATTGATTTCATGGCTGAGGGATATTCCATCGTACATAAGTACCACAATTTTTTGAACCATTTTTATATTTCCTGGGATATTTAAGGTGTACCCAAGTTTAGGTTCTTGTAAGCAGTGCAGCCCTAAATTTGGGGGTGGCTCTGTCTTATTGATTTTCAGTTTTCCCAAGGTATATTCCCTAGACTGGAAGTGCCCTTGGCTCTGTAGCTCTGTTGTTTTCTTGTTTTCGGAAACACAATGCACTCCTCCAGTGAGGCAGTTGTCAATTTACATCCCGCCCATCAGCATAACAAGGCTCCCTGTTCTCCAGGGCCTGTCTTGCCTTTCTGGTTTTTACACATTTTGTGGATGTCCCGTTTGACCGGTGGGAAGTGATACTTCTTTGTAGTGCATATTTGCATTGCCCGCTTGCATGCTTGGCCAAGAAAACGCATACGCACATTTTGGCCAAGTGCGTCATTGTCGAAGTTGTGCCCCTCTTCCTGTGCTTTAAAGGCGATTCCATCGTACCTTTTGTAATATATTTCCTGCTATTCTGCCTCGCTTTCAAGTCCCCCTCGTTGCCTTCCCTCAACAGATTTTTGGACGATAGTGGTCCTTTATTAATCTGACAGTTTCTGAATTGCTGTACCCCTGAGCTCCATTTTTCAACTCGTTTTTTGTGAGCTGAACGCAAGTCCATTATTGTGGTTCAGGATCTATACTGGTTCCTGGTGGGTGGCTGAGACTTTGGTTAATTCTTCTTCCTGCCGGGAAATTAGAGTGACATATGCCCGTCCAAATGCCAAACAGCTACTCTCTCACTGGTTCTCCCTCTTCCCCTCCATCCTCTGCCAAATTGGCAACCTGTGCAAACCAGGAGGTTAAAGGGGTTCTCTCTCCAAGTTCGGAGATTGATAGTAAAGCAGTTGGAATGTCAAACCGGAGCAGCAGGAGAGGGACTATTCGTTGAGTTTTAGAAACCTTTTGTATTCACTGTGTGTCCATTCTCTAGGTTTCCCGTACATGTTATAGCTGTAGTAATATTCCCTTCAACCTGGAGAGTTGGGACCCATGGAATGGAGGCCATGCATTATTGCTTTAAAGGGTCTGCATTTGCTCACCCAATCTCACCAATCCTCTCAGTCCCAAGTGTCCAGGCTTATGCCACATCCAGCTGTCATTGTAGATAGGGTCATTCCAGGTTTCATCAGAGACCCTGAAGGAATTGTAAAGAATTTCCCTGTTTTTTGGTTTTGTTTTTGAAATTCCATTTATAGTGGGTTTGAACTGATTCTCGCTGCCATGTTTATGCCAGTCTAGACACACTTGTTTCGCTTACGGAGACATATCTATACGTGGGTTTTAAGATTCTTACTAGTCAGATCTATTCCTCTGCGGAAAATATGGGGTTTTGAGTCCCTTTCACTGAGGAAGGTGTAGGTCTTCTCTATTCCAAAGTTGGTTTTTAGATACGGTATCCGTGCTTATATAAAATTCTGGTTTTATGCATCACCCCACCTCTCCTTCCCCCTTAAGCAGGCATAACAGTGTTTTCTAAATGTGAGACTGTGTTCTCTTTCTTAACTCAGTTCATGTGTAGCCATGTTTACAGGATCTTCATAAGTGATATCTTATGATAAGTTTATTTTTTCTGTGTGACTTATTTCACTTAGAATCATCGTACATGAATCCACTCACTTTGCTGCTCCTGGTCTTAGGACATTGATTTCATGGCTGAGGGATATTCCATCGTACATAAGTACCACAATTTTTTGAACCATTTTTATATTTCCTGGGATATTTAAGGTGTACCCAAGTTGAGGTTCTTGTAAGCAGTGCAGCCCTAAATTTGGGGGTGGCTCTGTCTTATTGATTTCCAGTTTTCCCAAGGTATATTCGCTAGACTGGAAGTGCCCTTGGCTCTGTAGCTCTGTTGTTTACTTGTTTTAGGGAACACAATGCACTCCTCCTGTGAGGCAGTTGGCAATTTACATCCCGCCCATCAGCATAACAAGGCTCCCTGTTCTCCAGGGCCTGTCTTGCCTTTTTGGTTTTTACACATTTTGTGGATGTCCCGTTTAACCAGTTTTAAGTGATACTTCTTTGTAGTGCAGATTTGCATTGCCCGCTTGCTTGCTTGGGCCAAAAAGGGCGTATGCGTTTTCTCCTGAATATATTCAGGAGAAAAGGCATACACCCTTTTTGGCCAAGTGCGTCATTGTCGAAGTTGTGCCCCTCTTCCTGTGCTTTAATGGCGATTCCAACGTACCTCTTGAAATCTACTTCCTGCTATTCTGCCTCGCTTTCTCGTCCGCCTCGTTGCCTTCCCTCAACAGATTTTTGGACGATAGTTGTCCTTTATTACTCTGCTAGTTTGTGAATTGCTGTTCCCCTGAGCTCCATTTTTCAACTCGTTTTTTTGTGAGCTAAACGCAAGTCCTATATTTTGGTTCAGGACCTATACTGGTTACTGGTGTGTGGCTGAGACTTTGGTTAATTCTTCTTCCTGCCGGGAAATTAGAGTGACATGTGCCCGTCCAAATGCCTAACAGCTAGCTATCATTGGTTCTCCCTCTTCCCTTCCATCCTCTCCCAAATTGGCAACCTGTGCGAACCAGGAGCTTAAAGGGGCTGTCTCTCCAATTTGGGAGATTGATAGTAAAGCAGTTGGAAAGTCAAACCGGAGCCACAGGAGAGGGACTATTCGTTGAGTTTTAGAAACCTTTTGTATTCACTGTGTGTCCATTCTCTAGGTTTCCCGTACATGTTATAGCTGTAGTAATATTCCCTTCAACCTGGAGAGTTGGGACCCATGGAATGGGGGCCATCCTTTTTTGCTTTAAAGGGTCTGCATTTGCTCACCCAATCTCACCAATCCTCTCAGTCCCAAGTGTCCAGCCTTATGCCACATCCAGCTGTCATTGTAGATAGGGTCATTCCAGGTTTCATCATAGACCCTGAAGGAATTGTAAAGAATTTCCCGGGTTTTTGGTTTTGTTTTTGAAATTCCTTTTTATAGTGGGTTTGAGCTGATTCTTGCTGCCATGTTTATGCCAGTCTAGACACACTTGATTCCCTTACAGAGACATATCAATACATCGATTTTAAGTTTATTACTACTCAGATCTATTCCTCTGCGGGAAATATGGTGTTTTGAGTCCCTTTCACTGAGGAAGGTGTAGGTCTTGTCTATTCCACAGTTGGTTATAGAAATGGTACCTGTGCTTATATGAAACTCTGGTTTTATGCATCACCCCACCTCTCCTTTCCCCTTAAGCAGGCATAAGATTGTTTTCTAAATGTGAGACTCTGTTCTCTTTCCTAACTCAGTTCATGTGTAGCCATGTTTACAGGATCTTCATAAGTGATATCTTATGATAAGTTTCTTTTTCTGTGTGACTTATTTCACTTAGAATCATCATACCTGAATCCACTCACTTTGCTGCTCCTGGTCTTATGACATTGTTTTCATGGCTGAGGGATATTCCATCGCACATAAATACCACAATTTTTTGAACCATTTTTATTTTTCCTGGGATATTTAAGGTGTACCCAAGTTGAGGTTCTAGTAAGCAGTGCAGCCCTAAATTTGGGGGTGGCTCTGTCTATTGATTTTCAGTTTTCCCAAGGTATATTCCCTAGACTGGAAGAGCACGAGGCTCTGTAGCTCTGTTGTTTACTTGTTTTAGGGAACGCAATTCACTCCTCCAGGGAGGCAGTTGGCAATTTACATCCCGCCCATCAGCATAACCAGGCTCCCTCTTCTCCTGGGCCTGTCTTGCCTTTCTGGTTTTTACACATTTTGTGGATGTCCCTTTTGACAGGTGGGAAGTGATACTTCTTTGTAGTGCAGATTTGCATTGCCCACTTGCTTGCTTGGCCAAAAAGGGCGTATGCGTTTTCTGCTGAATATATTCAGGAGAAAACGCATACGCCCTTTTTGGCCAAGTGCGTCATTGTCGAAGTTGTGCCCCTCTTCCTGTGCTTTCAGGGCGATTCCAACGTACCTCTTGAAATCTGTTTCCTGCTATTCTGTCTCTCTTTCAAGTCCGCCTCCCTGCCTTCTCTCAACAGATTTTTTGGAAGATAGTTGACCTTTAATACTCTGCCAGTTTGTGAATTGCTGTGCCCCTGAGCTCCATTTTTCAACTCGTTTTTTGTGAGCTGTACGCAAGTCCAAAATTATGGTTCAGGAACTATACTGGTTCCTGGTGGGTGGCTGAGACTCTGGTAAATTCTTCTTCCTGCCGGGAAATTAGAGTGACATGTGCCCATCCAAATGCCTAACAGCTACTCTCTCATTGGTTCTCCGTCTTCCCTTCCATCCTCTGCGAAATTGGCAACCTGTGCGAACCAGGAGGTTAAAGGGGTTGTCTCTCCAAGTTGGGTGATTGATAGTAAAGCAGTTGGAAAGTCAAACCGGAGCACCAGGAGAGGGACTACTCGTTGAGTTTTAGAAACCTTTTGTATTCACAGTGTGTCCATTCTCTAGGTTTCCCGTACATGTTATAGCTGTAGTAATATTCCCTTCAACCTGGAGAGTTGGGACCCATGGAATGGGGGCCATGCATTTTTGCTTTAATGGGTCTGCATTTGCTCACCCAATCTCACCAAACTTCTCAGTCCCAAGTTTCCAGCCTTATGCCACATCCAGCTGTCATTGTAGATAGGGTAATTCCAGGTTTCATCAGAGGCTCTGAAAGAAATGTAAAGAAATTGCCTGTTTTTTGGTTTTGTTTTTGAAATTCCTTTTTTTAGTGGGTTTGAGGTGATTCTCGCTGCCATGTTTATGCCAGTCTAGACACACTTGATTCCCTTACAGAGACATATCAATACATAGGTTTTAAGATTCTTACTAGTCAGATCTATGCCTCTGCGGGAAATATGGGGTTTTGAGTCCCTTTCACTGAGGAAGTTGTAGGTCTTGTCTATTCCACAGTTGGTTTTAGAAATGGTACCTGTGCTTATATCAAACTCTGGTTTTATGCATCACCCCACCTCTCCTTTCCCCTTAAGCAGGCATAAGAGTGTTTTCTAAATGTGAGACTCTGTTCTCTTTCCTAACTCAGTTCATGTGTAGCCATGTTTACAGGATCTTCATAAGTGATATCTTATGATAAGTTTCTTTTTTCTGTGTGACTTATTTCACTTAGAATCAACGTACCTGAATCCACTCACTTTGCTGCTCCTGGTCTTATGACATTGATTTCATGGCTGAGGGATATTCCATCGTACATAAATACCACAGTTTTTTGAACCATATTTATATTTCCTGGGATATTTAAGGTGTACCCAAGTTGAGGTTCTTGTAAGCAGTGCAGCCCTAAATTTGGGGGTGGCTCTGTCTTATTGATTTTCAGTTTTCACAAGGGATATTCCATAGACTGGAAGTGCCCTTCGCTCTGTAGCTCTGTTGTTTACTTGTTTTAGGGAACGCAATGCACTTCTCCAGTGAGGCAGTTGGCAATTTACATCCCGCCCATCAGCATAACAAGGCTCCCTCTTCTCCAGGGCCTGTCTTGACTTTCTGGTTTTTACACATTTGTGGATGTCCCTTTTGACCGGTGGGAAGTGATACTTCTTTGTAGTGCAGATTTGCATTGCCCACTTGCTTGCTTGGCCAAAAAGGGCGTATGCGTTTTCTGCTGAATATATTCTGGAGAAAACGCATACGCCCTTTTTGGCCAAGTGCGTCATTGTCGAAGTTGTGCCCCTCTTCCTGTGCTTTAAAGGCGATTCCAACGTACCTCTTGAAATCTGTTTCCTGCTATTCTGTCTCTCTTTCAAGTCCGCCTCGCTGCCTTCTCTCAACAGATTTTTTGGACGATAGTTGACCATTAATACTCTGCTAGTTTGTGAATTGCTGTGCCCCTGAGCTCCATTTTTCAACTCGTTTTTTGTGAGCTGTACGCAAGTCCAAAATTATGGTTCAGGACCTATACTGGTTCCCGGTGGGTGGATGAGACTCTGGTAAATTCTTCTTCCTGCCGGGAAATTAGAGTGACATGTGCCCTTCCAAATGCCTAACAGCTACTCTCTCATTGGTTCACTCTCTTCCCTTCCATCCTCTGCGAAATTGGCAACCTGTGCGAACCAGGAGGTTAAAGGGGTTGTCTCTCCAAGTTGGGTGATTGATAGTAAAGCAGTTGGAAAGTCAAACCGGAGCACCAGGAGATGGACTACTCGTTGAGTTTTAGAAACCTTTTGTATTCACAGTGTGTCCATTCTCTAGGTTTCCCGTACATGTTATAGCTGTAGTAATATTCCCTTCAACCTGGAGAGTTGGGACCCATGGAATGGGGGCCATGCATTTTTGCTTTAAAGGGTCTGCATTTGCTCACCCAATCTCACCAAACTTCTCAGTCCCAAGTTTCCAGCCTTATGCCACATCCAGCTGTCATTGTAGATAGGGTAATTCCAGGTTTCATCAGAGGCTCTGAAAGAAATGTAAAGAAATTGCCTGTTTTTTGGTTTTGTTTTTGAAATTCCTTTTTTTAGTGGGTTTGAGCTGATTCTCGCTGCCATGTATATGCCAGTCTAGACACACTTGATTCCCTTACAGAGACATATCAATACATAGGTTTTAAGATTCTTACTAGTCAGATCTATTCCTCTGCGGGAAATATGGGGTTTTGAGTCCCTTTCACTGAGGAAGGTGTAGGTCTTGTCTATTCCACAGTTGGTTTTAGAAATGGTACCTGTGCTTATATCAAACTCTGGTTTTATGCATCACCCCACCTCTCCTTTCCCCTTAAGCAGGCATAAGAGTGTTTTCTAAATGTGAGACTCTGTTCTCTTTCCTAACTCAGTTCATGTGTAGCCATGTTTACAGGATCTTCATAAGTGATATCTTATGATAAGTTTCTTTTTTCTGTGTGACTTATTTCACTTAGAATCATCGTACCTGAATCCACTCACTTTGCTGCTCCTGGTCTTATGACATTGATTTAATGGCTGATTGATATTCCATCGTACATAAATACCACAGTTTTTTGAACCATTTTTATATTTCCTGGGATATTTAAGGTGTACCCAAGTTGAGGTTCTTGTAAGCAGTGCAGCCCTAAATTTGGGGGTGGCTCTGTCTTATTGATTTTCAATTTTCACAAGGGATATTCCATAGACTGGAAGGGCCCTTCGCTCTGTAGCTCTGTTGTTTACTTGTTTTAGGGAACGCAATGCACTTCTCCAGTGAGGCAGTTGGCAATTTACATCCCGCCCATCAGCATAACAAGGCTCCCTCTTCTCCAGGGCCTGTCTTGCCTTTCTGGTTTTTACACATTTGTGGATATCCCGTTTAACCGGTGGGAAGTGATACTTCATTGTAGTGCTGATTTGAATTGCCCGCTTGCTTGCTTGGCCAAAAAGGGCGTATGCGTTTTCTCCTGAATATATTCAGGAGAAAACGCATACGCCCTTTTTGGCCAACTGCGTCATTGTAGAAGTTGTGCCCCTCTTCCTGTGCTTTAAAGGCGATTCCAACATACCTCTTGAAATCTGATTCCTGCTATTCTGCCTCCCTTTCAAGTCCCCCTCATTGCCTTCCCTCAACAGATTTTTGGACGATAATTGTCCTTTTTTACTCTGCCAGTTTGTGAATAGCTGTGCCCCTGAGCTCCATTTTTCAACTCGTTTTTTGTGAGCTGTACGCAAGTCCATAATTTTGGTTCAGGACCTATACTGGTTCCCGGTGGGTGGCTGAGACTCTGGTTAATTCTTCTTCCTGCCGGGAAATTGGAGTAACATGTGCCCGTCCTAATGCCTATCAGCTACTCTCTCATTGGTTCTCCCTCTTCCCTTCCATCCTCTGCGAAATTGGCAACCTGTGCGAACCAGGAGGTTAAAGGGGTTGTCTCTCCAAGTTGGGAGATTGATAGTAAAGCAGTTGGAAAGTCAAAGCGGAGCACCAGGAGAGGGACTACTCGTTGAGTTTTAGAAACCTTCTGTATTCACAGTCTGTCCATTCTCTAGTTTTCCCGTACATGTTATAGCTGTAGTTATATTCCCTTCAACATGGAGAGTTGGGACCCATGGAATGGGGGCCGTGCATTTTTGCTTTAAAGGGTCTGCATTTGATCAACCAATCTCACCAATCGTCTCAGTTCCAAGTGTCCAGCCTTATGCCACATCCAGCTGTCATTGTAGATAGGGTCATTCCATGTTTCATCAGAGACCCTGAAGGAAATATAAATAATTTCCCTGTTTTTTGGTTTTGTTTTTGAAATTCCTTTTTATAGTGGGTTTGAGCTGATTCTCGCTGCCATGTTTATGCCAGTCTAGACACACTTGATTCCCTTACAGAGACATATCAATACATAGGTTTTAAGATTCTTACTAGTCAGATCTATTCCTCTGCGGGAAATATGTGGTTTTGAGTCCCTTTCACTGAGGAAGGTGTAAGTCTTGTCTATTCCACAGTTGGTTTTAGAAATGGTACCTGTGCTTATATCAAACTCTGGTTTTATTCATCAACCCACCTCTCCTTTCCCCTTAAGCAGGCATAAGAGTGTTTTCTAAATGTGAGACTCTGTTCTCTTTCCTAACTCAGTTCATGTGTAGCCATGTTTACAGGATCTTCATAAGTGATATCTTATGATAAGTTTCTTTTTTCTGTGTGACTTATTTCACTTAGAATCATCGTACCTGAATCCACTCACTTTGCTGCTCCTGGTCTTATGACATTGATTTCATGGCTGAGGGATATTCCATCGTACATAAATACCACAGTTTTTTGAACCATTTTTATATTTCCTGGGATATTTAAGGTGTACCCAAGTTGAGGTTCTTGTAAGCAGTGCAGCCCTAAATTTGGGGGTGGCTCTGTCTTATTGATTTTCAGTTTTCACAAGGGATATTCCACAGACTGGAAGGGCCCTTCGATCTGTAGCTCTGTTGTTTACTTGTTTTAGGGAACGCAATGCACTTCTCCAGTGAGGCAGTTGGCAATTTACATCCCGCCCATCAGCATAACAAGGCTCCCTCTTCTCCAGGGCCTGTCTTGCCTTTCTGGTTTTTACACATTTGTGGATATCCCGTTTAACCGGTGGGAAGTGATACTTCTTTGTAGTGCAGATTTGCATTGCCCGCTTGCTTGCTTGGCCAAAAAGGGCATATGCGTTTTCTCCTGAATATACTCAGGAGAAAACGCATACGCCCTTTTTGGCCAAGTGCGTCATTGTAGATGTTGTGCCCCTCTTCCTGTGCTTTAAAGGCGATTCCAACATACCTCTTGAAATCTGTTTCCTGCTATTCTGCCTCGCATTCAAGTCCGCCTCGTTGCCTTCCCTCAACAGATTTTTGGACGATAGTTGTCCTTTATTACTCTGCCAGTTTGTGAATTGCTGTGCCCCTGAGCTCCATTTTTCAACTCGTTTTTTGTGAGCTGTACGCAAGTCCAAAATTTTGGTTCAGAACCTATACTGGTTCCCGGTGGGTGGCTGAGACTGTGGTTAATTCTTCTTCCTGCCGGGAAATTAGAGTAACATGTGCCCGTACAAATGCCTAACAGCTACTCTCTCATTGGTTCTCCCTCTTCCCTTCCATCCTCTGCGAAATTGGCAACCTGTGCGAACCAGGAGGTTAAAGGGGTTGTCTCTCCAAGTTGGGAGATTGATAGTAAAGCAGTTGGAAAGTCAAAGCGTTGCACCAGGAGAGGGACTAATCGTTGAGTTTTAGAAACCTTCTGTATTCACAGTCTGTCCATTCTCTAGGTTTCCCGTACATGTTATAGCTGTAGTAATATTCCCTTCAACATGGAGATTTGGGACCCATGGAATGGGGGCCATGCATTTTTGCTTTAAAGGGTCTGCATTTGCTCACCCAATCTCACCAAACCTCTCAGTCCCAAGTGTCCAGCCTCATGCCACATCCAGCTGTCATTGTAGATAGGGTCATTCCATGTTTCATCAGAGACCCTGAAGGAAATGTAAAGAATTTCCCTGTTTTTTGGTTTTGTTTTCGAAATTACTTTTTATAGTGGGTTTGAGCTGTGTCTCGCTGCCATGTTTATGCCAGTCTAGACACTCTTGATTCCCTTACAGATACATATCAATACATAGGTTTTAAGCTTCTTACTAGTCCGATCTATGCCTCTGCGGGAAATATGGGGTTTTGAGTCCCTTTCACTGAGGAAGGTGTAGGTCTTGTCTATTCCACAGTTGGTTATAGAAATGGTACCTGTGCTTATATCAAACTCTGGTTTTATGCATCACCCCACCTCTCCTTTCCCCTTAAGCAGGCATAAGAGTGTTTTCTAAATGTGAGACTCTGTTCTCTTTCCTAACTCAGTTCATGTGTAGCCATGTTTACAGGATCTTCCTAAGTGATATCTTACGATAAGTTTCTTTTTCTGTGTGACTTATTTCACTTAGAATCATCGTACCTGAATCCACTCACTTTGCTGCTCCTGGGCTTATGACATTGATTTCATGGCTGAGGGATATTTCGTCGTACATAAATACCACATTTTTTGAACCATTTTTATATTTCCTGGGATATTTAAGGTGTACCCAAGTTGAGGTTCTTGTAAGCAGTGCAGCCCTAAATTTGGGGGTGGCTCTGTCTATTGATTTTCAGTTTTCCCAAGGTATATTCCCTAGACTGGAAGTGCCCTTGGCTCTGTAGCTCTGTTGTTTACTTGTTTTAGGGAACGCAATGCACTTCTCCAGTGAGGCAGTTGGCAATTTACATCCCGCCCATCAGCATAACAAGGCTCCCTCTTCTCCAGGGCCTGTCTTGCCTTTCTGGTTTTTACACATTTGTGGATGTCCCTTTTGACCAGTGGGAAGTGATACTTCTTTGTAGTGCAGATTTGCATTGCCCGCTTGCTTGCTTGGCCAAAAAGTGCATATGCGTTTTCTCCTGAATATACTCAGGAGAAAACGCATACGCCCTTTTTGGCCAAGTGCATCATTGTAGAAGTTGTGCCCCTCTTCCTGTGCTTTAAAGGCGATTCCAACATACCTCTTGAAATCTGTTTCCTGCTATTCTGCCTCGCATTCAAGTCCGCCTCGTTGCCTTCCCTCAACAGATTTTTGGACGATAGTTGTCTTTTATTACTCTGCCAGATTGTGAATTGCTGTGCCCCTGAGCTCCATTTTTCAACTCGTTTTTTGTGAGCTGTACGCAAGTCCAAAATTTTGGTTCAGAACCTATACTGGTTCCCGGTGGGTGGCTGAGACTGTGGTTAATTCTTCTTCCTGCCGGGAAATTAGAGTAACATGTGCCCGTACAAATGCCTAACAGCTAATCTCTCATTGGTTCTCCCTCTTCCCTTCCATCCTCTGCGAAATTGGCAACCTGTGCGAACCAGGAGGTTAAAGGGGTTGTCTCTCCAAGTTGGGAGATTGATAGTAAAGCAGTTGGAAAGTCAAAGAGGAGCACCAGGAGAGGGACTACTCGTTGAGTTTTAGAAACCTTCTGTATTCACAGTCTGTCCATTCTCTAGGTTTCCCGTACATGTTATAGCTGTAGTAATATTCCCTTCAACATGGAGATTTGGGACCCATGGAATGGGGGCCATGCATTTTTGCTTTAAAGGGTCTGCATTTGCTCACCCAATCTCACCAATCCTCTCAGTCCCAAGTGTCCAGCCTTATGCCACATCCAGCTGTCATTGTAGATAGGGTCATTCCATGTTTCATCAGAGACCCTGAAGGAAATGTAAAGAATTTCCCTGTTTTTTGGTTTTGTTTTCGAAATTACTTTTTATAGTGGGTTTGAGCTGATTCTCGCTGCCATGTTTATGCCAGTCTAGACACTCTTGATTCCCTTACAGATACATATCAATACATAGGTTTTAAGATTCTTACTAGTCCGATCTATGCCTCTGCGGGAAATATGGGGTTTTGAGTCCCTTTCACTGAGGAAGGTGTAGGTCTTGTCTATTCCACAGTTGGTTATAGAAATGGTACCTGTGCTTATATCAAACTCTGGTTTTATGCATCACCCCACCTCTCCTTTCCCCTTAAGCAGGCATAAGAGTGTTTTCTAAATGTGAGACTCTGTTCTCTTTCCTAACTCAGTTCATGTGTAGCCAAGTTTACAGGATCTTCATAAGTGATATCTTATGATAAGTTTCTTTTTTCTGTGTGACTTATTTCACTTAGAATCATCGTACCTGAATCCACTCACTTTGCTGCTCCTGGTCTTATGACATTGATTTCATGGCTGAGGGATATTCCATCGTACATAAATACCACAGTTTTTTGAACCATTTTTATATTTCCTGGGATATTTAAGGTTTACCCAATTTGAGGTTCTTGTAAGCAGTGCAGCCCTAAATTTGGGGGTGGCTCTGTCTTATTGATTTTCAATTTTCACAAGGGATATTCCATAGACTGGAAGGGCCCTTCGCTCTGTAGCTCTATTGTTTACTTGTTTTAGGGAACGCAATGCACTTCTCCAGTGAGGCAGTTGGCAATTTACATCCCGCCCATCAGCATAACAAGGCTCCCTCTTCTCCAGGGCCTGTCTTGCCTTTCTGGTTTTTACACATTTGTGGATGTCCCTTTTGACCGGTGGGAAGTGATACTTCTTTGTAGTGCAGATTTGCATTGCCCACTTGCTTGCTTGGCCAAAAAGGGCGTATGCGTTTTCTGCTGAATATATTCAGGAGAAAACGCATACGCCCTTTTTGGCCAAGTGTGTCATTGTCGAAGTTGTGCCCCTCTTCCTGTGCTTTAAAGGCGATTCCAACGTACCTCTTGAAATCTGTTTCCTGCTATTCTGTCTCTCTTTCAAGTCCGCCTCGCTGCCTTCTCTCAACAGATTTTTTGGACGATAGTTGACCTTTAATACTCTGCCAGTTTGTGAATTGCTGTGCCCCTGAGCTCCATTTTTCAACTCGTTTTTTGTGAGCTGTACGCAAGTCCAAAATTATGGTTCAGGACCTATACTGGTTCCCGGTGGGTGGCTGAGACTCTGGTAAATTCTTCTTCCTGCCGGGAAATTAGAGTGACATGTGCCCTTCCAAATGCCTAACAGCTACTCTCTCATTGGTTCGCCCTCTTCCCTTCCATCCTCTGCGAAATTGGCAACCTGTGCGAACCAGGAGGTTAAAGGGGTTGTCTCTCCAAGTTGGGTGATTGATAGTAAAGCAGTTGGAAAGTCAAACCGGAGCACCAGGAGAGGGACTACTCGTTGAGTTTTAGAAACCTTTTGTATTCACAGTGTGTCCATTCTCTAGGTTTCCCGTACATGTTATAGCTGTAATAATATTCCCTTCAACATGGAGAGTTGGGACCCATGGAATGGGGGCCATGCATTTTTGCTTTAAAGGGTCTGCATTTGCTCACCCAATCTCACCAAACTTCTCAGTCCCAAGTTTCCAGCCTTATGCCACATCCAGCTGTCATTGTAGATAGGGTAATTCCAGGTTTCATCAGAGGCTCTGAAAGAAATGTAAAGAAATTGCCTGTTTTTTGGTTTTGTTTTTGAAATTCCTTTTTTTAGTGGGTTTGAGCTGATTCTCGCTGCCATGTTTATGTCAGTCTAGACACACTTAATTCCCTTACAGAGACATATCAATACATAGGTTTTAAGATTCTTACTAGTCAGATCTATTCCTCTGCGGGAAATATGGGGTTTTGAGTCCCTTTCACTGAGGAAGGTGTAGGTCTTGTCTATTCCACAGTTGGTTTTAGAAAAGGTACCTGTGCTTATATCAAACTCTGGTTTTATGCATCACCCCACCTCTCCTTTCCCCTTAAGCAGGCATAAGAGTGTTTTCTAAATGTGAGACTCTGTTCTCTTTCCTAACTCAGTTCATGTGTAGCCATGTTTACAGGATCTTCATAAGTGATATCTTATGATAAGTTTCTTTTTTCTGTGTGACTTATTTCACTTAGAATCATCGTACCTGAATCCACTCACTTTGCTGCTCCTGGTCTTATGACATTGATTTCATGGCTGAGGGATATTCCATCGTACATAAATACCACAGTTTTTTGAACCATTTTTATATTTCCTGGGATATTTAAGGTGTACCCAATTTGAGGTTCTTGTAAGCAGTGCAGCCCTAAATTTGGGGGTGGCTCTGTCTTATTGATTTTCAATTTTCACAAGGGATATTCCATAGACTGGAAGGGCCCTTCGCTCTGTAGCTCTGTTGTTTACTTGTTTTAGGGAACGCAATGCACTTCTCCAGTGAGGCAGTTGGCAATTTACATCCCGCCCATCAGCATAACAAGGCTCCCTCTTCTCCAGGGCCTGTCTTGCCTTTCTGGTTTTTACACATTTGTGGATATCCCTTTTAACCGGTGGGAAGTGATACTTCTTTGTAGTGCTGATTTGCATTGCCCGCTTGCTTGCTTGGCCAAAAAGGGCGTATGCGTTTTCTCCTGAATATATTCAGGAGAAAACGCATACGCCCTTTTTGGCCAACTGCGTCATTGTAGAAGTTGTGCCCCTCTTCCTGTGCTTTAAAGGCGATTCCAACATACCTCTTGAAATCTGATTCCTGCTATTCTGCCTCCCTTTCAAGTCTCCCTCATTGCCTTCCCTCAACAGATTTTTGGACGATAATTGTCCTTTTTTACTCTGCCAGTTTGTGAATAGCTGTGCCCCTGAGCTCCATTTTTCAACTCGTTTTTTGTGAGCTGTATGCAAGTCCATAATTTTGGTTCAGGACCTATACTGGTTCCCGGTGGGTGGCTGAGACTCTGGTTAATTCTTCTTCCTGCCAGGAAATTGGAGTAACATGTGCCCGTCCTAATGCCTAACAGCTACTCTCTCATTGGTTCTCCCTCTTCCCTTCCATCCTCTGCGAAATTGGCAACCTGTGCGAACCAGGAGGTTAAAGGGGTTGTCTCTCCAAGTTGGGAGATTGATAGTAAAGCAGTTGGAAAGTCAAACCGGAGCACCAGGAGAGGGACTACTCGTTGAGTTTTAGAAACCTTTTGTATTCACAGTGTGTCCATTCTCTAGGTTTTCCGTACATGTTATAGCTGTAGTAATATTCCCTTCAACATGGAGAGTTGGGACCCATGGAAGGGGGGCCATGCATTTTTGCTTTAAAGGGTCTGCATTTGCTCACCCAATCTCACCAATCGTCTCAGTCCCACGTGTCCAGCCTTATGCCACATCCAGCTGTCATTGTAGATAGGGTCACTCCAGGTTTCATCAGAGACCCTGAAGGAAATGTAAAGAATTTCCCTGTTTTTTGGTTTTGATTTCGAAATTCCTTTTTATAGTGGGTTTGAGCTGATTCTCGCTGCCATGTTTATGCCAGTCTAGACACACTTGATTCCCTTACAGAGACATATCAATACATCGGTTTTAAGATTCTTACTACTCAGATCTATTCCTCTGCGGGAAATATGGGGTTTTGAGTCCCTTTCACTGAGGAAGGTGTAGGTCTTGTCTATTCCACAGTTGGTTTTAGAAATGGTACATGTGCTTATATCAAACTCTGGTTTTATGCATCACCCCACCTCTCCTTTCCCCTTAAGCAGGCATAAGAGTGTTTTCTAAATGTGAGACTCTGTTCTCTTTCCTAACTCAGTTCATGTGTAGCCATGTTTACAGGATCTTCATAAGTGATATCTTATGATAAGTTTCTTTTTCTGTGTGACTTATTTCACTTAGAATCATCGTACCTTAATCCACTCACTTTGCTGCTCCTGGTCTTATGACATTGATTTCATGGCTGAGGGATATTCCATCGTACATAAATACCACAGTTTTTTGAAACATTTTTATATTTCCTGGGATATTTAAGTTGTACCCACGTTGAGGTTCTTGTAAGCAGTGCAGCCCTAAATTTGGGGGTGGCACTGTCTTATTGATTTTCAGTTTTCCCAAGGTATATTCCCTAGACTGGAAGAGCCCTTGGCTCTGTAGCTCTGTTGTTTACTTGTTTTAGGGAACACAATGCACTCCTCCAGTGAGGCAGTTGGCAATTTTCATCCCGCCCATCAGCATAACAAGGCTCCCTCTTCTCCAGGGCCTGTCTTGCCTTTCTGGTTTTTACACATTTTGTGGATGTCCCTTTTGACCGGTGGGATGTGATACTTCTTTGTAGTGCAGATTTGCATTGCCCGCTTGCTTGCTTGGCCAAAAAGGGCGTATGCGTTTTCTCCTGAATATATTCAGCAGAAAACGCATACGCCCTTTTTGGCCAAGTGCGTCATTGTCGAAGTTGTGCCCCTCTTCCTGTGCTTTAAAGGCGATTCCAACGTACCTCTTGAAATCTGTTTCCTGCTATCCTGCCTCGCTATCAAGTCCGCCTCGTTGCCTTCCCTCAACAGATTCTTGGACAATAGTTGTCCTTTATTACTCTGCCAGTTTGTGAATTGCTTGCCCCTGAGCTCCATTTTTCAACTCGTATTTTGTGAGCTGTACGCAAGTTATAAATTTTGGTTCAGGACCTATACTGGTTCCCGGTGGGTGGCTGAGACTGTGGTTAATTCTTCTTCCTGCCGGGAAATTAGAGTGACATGTGCCCGTCCAAATGCTTAACAGCTACTCTCTCATTGGATCTCCCTCTTCCCTTCAATCCTCTGCCAAATTGGCAACCTGTGCGAACCAGGAGGTTAAACGGGTTGTCTCTCCAAGTTGGGAGATTGATAGTAAAGCTGTTGGAAAGTCAAACCGGAGCACCAGGAGAGGGACTACTCGTTGAGTTTTAGAACCCTTTTGTATTCACAGTGTGTCCATTCTCTAGGTTTCCCGTACATGTTATAGCTGTAGTAATATTCCCTTCAAAATGGAGAGTTGGGACCCATGGAATGGGGGCCATGCATTTTTTCTTTAAAGGGTCTGCATTTGCTCACCCAATCTCACCAATCCTCTCAGTCCCAAGTGTCCAGCCTTATGCCACATCCAGCTGTCATTGTAGATAGGGTCATTCCAGGTTTCATCAGAGACCCTGAAGGAAATGTAAAGAAATTCCCTGTTTTTTGGTTTTGTTTTTGAAATTCCTTTTTATAGTGGGTTTGAGCTGATTCTCGCTGCCATGTTTATGCCAGTCTAGACACACTTGATTCCCTTACAGAGACATATCAATACATAGGTTTTAAGATTCTTACTAGTCAGATCTATTCCTCTGCGGGAAATATGGGGTTTTGAGTCCCTTTCACTGAGGAAGGTGTAGGTCTTTTCTATTCCGCAGTTGGTTATAAAATGGTACCTGTGCTTATATCAAACTCTCGTTTTATGCATCACCCCACCTCTCCTTTCCCCTTAAGCAGGCATAAGTGTGTTTTCTAAATGTGAGACTCTGTTCTCTTTCCTAACTCAGTTCATGTGTAGCCATGTTTACAGAATCTTCATAAGTGATATCTTATGATAAGTTTCTTTTTCTGTGTGACTTATTTCACTTAGAATCATCTTACCTCAATCCACTCACTTTGCTGCTCCTGGTCTTATGACATTGATTTCATGGCTGAGGGATATTCCATCGTACATAAATACCACAGTTTTTTGAACCATTTTTATATTTCCTGGGATATTTAAGGTGTACCCAAGTTGAGGTTCTTGTAAGCAGTGCAGCCCTAAATTTGTGGGTGGCACTGTCTTATTGATTTTCAGTTTTCCTAAGGTATATTCCCTAGACTGGATGTGCCCTCGGCTCTGTAGCTCTGTTGTTTACTTGTTTTAGGGAACGCAATGCACTCCTCCAGTGAGGGAGTTGGCAATTTACATCCCGCCCATCAGCATAACAAGGCTCCCTCTTCTCCAGGGCCTATCTTGCCTTTCTGGTTTTTACACATTTTGTGGATGTCCCTTTTGACCGGTGGGTAGTGATACTTCTTTGTAGTGCAGATTTGCATTGCCCGCTTGCTTGCTTGGCCAAAAAGGGCGTATGCGTTTTCTCCTGAATATATTCAGCAGAAAACGCATACGCACATTTTGGCCAAGTGCGTCATTGTCGAAGTTGTGCCCCACTTCCTGTGCTTTAAATGCGATTGCAACGTACGTCTTGAAATCTGTTTCCTGCTATTCTGTCTCTCATTCAAGTCCGCCTCGCTGACTTCCCTCAACAGATTTTTTGGACGATAGTTGTCCTTTATTACTCTGCCAGTTTGTGAATTGCTGTGCCCCTGAGCTCCATTTTTCAACTCGTTTTTTGTGAGCTGTACGCAAGTCCAAAATTTTGGTTCAGGACCTATACTGGTTCCCGGAGGGTGGCTGAGACTCTGGTTAATTCTTCTTCCTGCCGGGAAATTAGAGTGACATGTGCCCGTCCAAATGCCTAACAGCTACTCTCTCATTGGTTCTCCCTATTCCCTTCCATCCTCTGCCAAATTGGCAACCTGTGCGAACCAGGAGCTTAAAGGGGTTGTCTCTCCAAGTTGGGAGATTGATAGTAAAGCAGTTGGAAAGTCAAACCGGAGCACCAGAAGAGGGACTACTCGTTGAGTTTTAGAAACCTTTTGTATTCACAGTGTGTCCATTCTCTAGGATTCCCATACATGTTATAGCTGTAGTAATATTCCCTTCAACATGGAGAGTTGGGACCCATGGAATGGGGGCCATGCATTTTTGCTTTAAATCGTCTGCATTTGCTCACCCAATCTCACCAATCCTCTCAGTCCCAGGTGTCCAGCCTTATGCCACATCCAGCTGTCATTGTAGATAGGGTCACTCCAGGTTTCATCAGAGACCCTGAAGGAAATGTAAAGAATTTCCCTGTTTTTTGGTTTTGTTTTTGAAATTCCTTTTTATAGTGGGTTTGAGCTGATTCTCGCTGCCATGTTTATGCCAGTCTAGACACACTTGATTCCCTTACAGAGACATATCAATACATCGGTTTTAAGATTCTTAGTAGTCAGATCTATTCCTCTGCGGGAAATATGGGGTTTTGAGTCCCTTTCACTGAGGAAGGTGTAGGTCTTGTCTATTCCACAGTTGGTTTTAGAAATGGTACCTGTGCTTATATCAAACTCTGGTTTTATGCATCACCCCTCCTCTCCTTTCCCCTTAAGCAGGCATAAGAGTGTTTTCTAAATGTGAGACTCTGTTCTCTTTCCTAACTCAGTTCATGTGTAGCCATGTTTACAGGATCTTCATAAGTGATATCTTATGATAAGTTTCTTTTTCTGTGTGACTTATTTCACTTAGAATCATCGTACCTGAATCCACTCACTTTGCTGCTCCTGGTCTTATGACATTGATTTCATGGCTGAGGGATATTCCATCGTACATAAATACCACAGTTTTTTGAACCATTTTTATATTTCCTGGGATATATAAGGTGTACCCAAGTTGAGGTTCTTGTATGCAGGGCAGCCCTAAATTTGTGTGTGGCTGTGTCTTATAGATTTTCAGTTTTCCTAAGGTATATTCCCTAGACTGGATGTGCCCTTGGCTCTGTAGCTCTGTTGTTTACTTGTTTTAGGGAACGCAATGCACTCCTCCAGTGAGGCAGTTGGCAATTTACATCCCGCCCATCAGCATAACAAGGCTCCCTCTTCTCCAGGGCCTGTCTTTCCTTTCTGGTTTTTACACATTTTGTGGATGTCCCTTTTGACCGGTGGGAAGTGATACTTCTTTGTAGTGCAGATTTGCATTGCCCGCTTGCTTGCTTGGCCAAAAAGGGCGTATGCGTTTTCTCCTGAATATATTCAGCAGAAAACGCATACGCACTTTTTGGCCAAGTGCGTCATTGTCGAAGTTGTGCCCCTCTTCCTGTGCTTTAAAGGCGATTGCAACGTACTTCTTGAAATCTGTTTCCTGCTATTCTGTCTCTCTTTCAAGTCCGCCTCGCTGCCCTCCCTCAACAGATTTTTTGGACGATAGTTGTCCTTTATTACTCTGCCAGTTTGTGAATTGCTGTGCCCCTGAGCTCCATTTTTCAACTCTGTTTTTGTGAGCTGTACGCAAGTCCAAAATTTTGGTTCAGGACCTATACTGGTTCCCGGTGGGTGGCTAAGACTCTGGTTAATTCTTCTTCCTGCCGGGAAATTAGAGTGACATGTGCCCGTCCAAATGCCTAACAGCTACTCTCTCATTGGTTCTCCCTCTTCCCTTTCATCCTCCGCCAAATTGGCAACCTGTGCGAACCAGGAGGTTAAAGGGGTTGTCTCTCCAAGTTGGGAGATTGATAGTAAAGCAGTTGGAAAGTCAAAGCGGAGCACCAGGAGAGGGACTACTCGTTGAGTTTTAGAAACCTTTTGTATTCACAGTGTGTCCATTCTCTACGTTTCCCGTATATGTTATAGCTGTAGTAAAGTTCCCTTCAACATGGAGAGTTGGGACCCATGGAATGGGGGCCATGCATTTTTGCTTTAAACGGTCTGCATTTGCTCACCCAATCTCACCAATCGTCTCAGTCCCAAGTGTCCAGCCTGATGCCAAATCCAGCTGTCCTTGTAGATAGGGTCATTCCAGGTTTCATCAGAGACCCTGAAGGAAATATTAAGAATTTCCCTGTTTTTTGTTTTGTTTTTGAAATTCCTTTTTATAGTGGGTTTGAGCTGATTCTCGTGGCCATGTTTATGCCAGTCTAGACACACTTGATTCCTTTACAGAGACATATCAATACATCGGTTTTAAGATTCTTACTAGTCAGATCTATTCCTCTGCGGGGAATATGGGGTTTTGAGTCCCTTTCACTGAGGAAGGTGTAGGTCTTTCTATTCCACAGTTGGTTTTAGAAATGTTACCTGTGCTTATATCAAACTCTGGTTTTATGCATCACCCCACCTCTCCTTTCCCCTTAAGCAGGCATAAGAGTGTTTTCTAAATGTGAGACTCTGTTCTCTTTCCTAACTCAATTCATGTTTAGCCATGTTTACAGGATCTTCATAAGTGATATCTTATAATAAGTTTCTTTTTCTGTGTGACTTCACTTAGAATCATCGTACCTGAATCCACTCACTTTGCTGCTCCTGGTCTTATGACATTGATTTCATGGCTGAGGGATATTCCATCGTACATAAATACCACAGTTTTTTGAACCATTTTTATATTTCCTGGGATATTTAAGGTGTACCCAAGTTGAGGTTCTTGTAAGCAGTGCGGCCCTAAATTTGGGGGTGGCTCTGTCTTATTGATTTTCAGTTTTCCCAAGGTATATTCCCTAGACTGGAAGAGCACTTGGCTCTGTAGCTCTGTTGTTTACTTGTTTTAGGGAATGCAATGCACTCTTCCAGTGAGGCAGTTGGCCATTTACGTCCCGCCCATCAGCATAACAAGGCTCCCTCTTCTCCAGGGCCTGTCTTGCCTTTCTGTTTTTTACACATTTTGTGGATGTCCCTTTTGACCGGTGGGAAGTGATACTTTTTGTAGTGCAGATTTGCATTGCCCGCTTGCTTGCTTGGCCAAAAAGGGCGTATGTATTTTCTCTTTAATATATTCAGGAGAAAACGCATACACCCTTTTTGGCCAAGTGCGTCATTGTCAAAGTTGTGCCCCTCTTCCTGTGCTTTAAAGGCGATTCCAACGTACCTCTTGAAATCTGTTTCCTGCTATCCTGCCTCGCTTTCAAGTCCGCCTCGCTGCATTCCCTCAACAGATTTTTTGGACGATAGTTGTCATTTATTACTCTGCCAGTTTGTGAATTGCTGTGACCCTGAGCTCCATTTTTCATCTCGATTTTTGTGAGCTGTACGCAAGTTCAAAAATTTAGTTCAGGAACTATACTGGTTCCCGGTGGGTGGCTGAGACTCTGGTTAATTCTTCTTCCTGCCGGGAAATTAGACTGACATGTGCCCGTCCAAATGCCTAACAGCTACTCTCTCATTGGTTCTCCCTCTTCCCTTCCATCCTCTGCCAAATTGGCAACATGTGCGAACCAAGAGGTTAAAGGTGCTGTCTCTCCAAGTTGGGAGAATGATAGTAAAGCTGTTGGAAAGTCAAAGCGGAGCACCAGGAGAGGGACTACTCGTTGAGTTTTAGAAACCTTTTGTATTCACAGAGTGTCCATTCTCTAGGTTTCCCGTACATGTTATAGCTGTAGTAATATTCCCTTCAACATGGAGAGTTGGGACCCATGGAATGGGGGCCATGCATTTTTGCCTTAAAGGGTCTGCATTTGCTCAC